>NW_022991180.1:4319081-4511297 GCF_902827175.1 Gymnodraco acuticeps
GCGCCATTGTTGTTAGGAAAGCCTGTGAGGTGATGTCATGAAAGAAGCAGGCAGGACAACACACACACACACACACACACACACACACACACACACACACACACACACACACACACACGTTCAGGCATACACACACAGGACGTTTGATCATGGCAAGAATCTGATCTCCTAGACTGATACTGCCTTGCATTCCTCTCCCACATTCCAGGGTCAAGACTGTGTGTGTGTTCCAAAGTATATGTGTAAAAGTGTGTGTGCCCCTGTGTGTGTACTCTATTAAAACCTGTCACTGTGGAAGACACGGAGGCCCCTCTATATCATCGTGCACTTCTCTATAAAACATCAAAAGAGTGCAGAGGTTAAAGTTGGGATAATCACCCCACCCTAACACACACACACACCCCTCCCCTTCATCATATCGTTGCTGACTTTGACAGTGAGTTATGGGATGGCAGTGGGGCTCGGCTTTGAGGAGTCCACCTTCCCACACATACACACAACGATGCTGCCAACTTGCACGGCCGATGTTTGCCACAGACAAACACGAAGAACGGGCTTTTGTTGCACTCCGCTTCGTATCATTTATCATTCCACTAACTTTTTTTATGCAAAATTGTATTTCTATGTTAATTTACACCTGCTTCACATTTGACTGTAAATGTCCCTGGTGGTAGGAGCAGCAACGAAACATGTGTGAACTCGGGTCAGTTTCTGACATCCCTTAAAGGGTCAGTCAACCTACATTACAAGAAACATTTCTGACATTTTACTTCTAGACATGTTAGGTTTGAGGTGAAGAGGTTTTGGCTTCCACCTCAATAGCATAAAGGTGAATGAAATGTAGTTTCATTCCATTTTCAAAAGCTTGTTTTTTCCAGGAAAAGTGTCCCTGTAATGCTGGATAACTATGACATATTTTTAACCGTTTTTCTAAGAGACCATTTCTTTAAAAGAAGGTGTAACGGAAATCGAATTCCTCTGAAAACTGTTTTGTGTTCTCCAGAATAACATGAAAACTGTTTGTGAAAAAGCACTTGTTAAACTACCACAAATGAAATTATATTCAACTTCATTTTAAGTGGACTGAAATCAGGAATCTTAGAGTTGCGTTCCTCAAAATGAGGAAAATAATGTATATTTTTGGAATCAACCCTTTAAAATATCATTACTTATAAAAACAAATCTTATGCTATGTTTCAGGTGTTAGTAAATAAAATATGTTAACGTGTACAAATGCAGCAATGAGTTGATGTTATACGCTTTGTTAAAAAAGTAACAAGAGATTTTATTACCTGGCCACATGACATTACTTTTATGTAACAATGTTTTGGTTGGGCATTTGTGTACTCTGCACAAAGATACAGTATATATTGTATGCACACACACAGTTTGACCAGAGCGAGCTGTTTGATGTGTTTTCCTAACAGAGAATGAAACTGTTCCTTTGTGAGGGAGAAAGAAAGGGACGGAGGATCAGGTTGCCTCCTACACGCCATGTTCTCTCTGTGGAACTAATGTCATTTAGCAGCAAAGCCAGCAAACACACAGGCGTGACTGTGTAAGTTTGTGTGTACAGAGATGACAGAAGGAGTGTGTGTTTGTCTGCCACCTATTTACAAATTATAACTAGGCTCTGAATGAGGGTGAAGTCGGCCTTTCTTTATGGTTTGATTAGTCAGTGGTGTTTGTACACAGCAGGAGTGGAAGACTGAGTTAAATAGGATAAGGACAGATAATGATAAACATTTTCATAACCTCTATTTTGATTTAATCTTAAAAAAAGAATGATTAACAAACATAAAGCCATAAGATTAAACAGCGGGAGTCCATGTAAAGGGTTGTGTAAGTCATGTTAAACTATCAGACAAGGCTGTTATTTCCTGCAGGCTGTCTGACTGTACTCAACTGGAAAATAATAAGTGATGGCTGTCTTAATCAGTAACAAAACCCTCACTGATCGCTGACACTGTCAGAGAGCCGTAACATCATGTTCTTGGAGATAACCCGGCCTTTAACGATAACCATCCTAAATCCCGCTCTTTACCTGCTACTGAATGTTTCCTTATCCACACAAGGGATTACTTGGAAACTTCTACAGCAGAGGGCTGATGCTAATGGCCACCACAGCACACTTGAAGCCTTCAGACAAAGAATCACGGAAGTCGTTTGAAGATTTCAGACGAGTGATCTTTTCAGATCTCATTAACTAAAGCCTGTTTGAGTGTTGTGTGGATAATTAGAGACGGCGGAGGCTGTGTATTTTCAGCGGTTGTATAACAACGTTCCCATTAACACCTGACATAGAAGAAATCCCAAAGCAGCCAGAAGATGCATCTGGATGTTGTCTTGGTTGGAGGGCTTCAGATGCTTAAGAGCAGGTGTTAATCCATGCACATGGAGCTGGGAGCTGACATTAATAATGATTTGTTTCTTTTAAGAGAGTTTATGGTTTTTCTCAACAAGTCAAAGCTTGTATCAAAGCTTGAATATGAAATCCATCTTTAAGCACCTAAATGATATGACCTACACCAAAGAAGATATAGGGAATACATTATTAAATATTTTCTTTTGGTGTCTATCTTCAAACATCTTGACACATCCTCTTTCTGCATTTAATGGCAGGTGTAAATTGGATCATTCATGCTCCAAGGAGCAGGGATTAACTATCAAACAATATAAATTCCCCAAACTAAGGCTAATCCACACTCCTTTGGATACAAACCCATGCTGTTATGAGCATGTGGTCTGCACAACAGCAGACTGAGGAACCAGGAAACAACAAATCCCAGCCAATTTATAGCCCCTTTATCCAAACATCTCTGTGGCGCTTTGGATTGATGACCCATGTAGTTGGTCACATTCAGAGTTCTGCAAAACAGCTAATTTACATAATCGCATCATAAATACCGAGAATTCATTTAATCATCTCCTCTGTTCTGATGCTCAGGGCTAAAGAGTGTTGATATGATAAGACAGCAAGTTATTAAGGAAGGAGAGAGAGAGGGAGCGGGAGAAAGGGAGGCTGAGAGGAGGAGAGAGAGCAAAGGGATCAGGGAGTGAGTGAGTGAGCTTGTCCTGATTTAAGCTGCCGCTTGGGGCCAAATGAAAATTAATTAATTTCTGTGAAGAATCAATTTCTCAGAATGACAGTGTCAGATTCAATGTGTGCGAGTGCGAGAGAGTGTGTGTGTGTGTGTGTGTGTGTGTGTGTGTGTGTGTGTGTGTGTGTGTGTGTGTGTGTGTGTGTGTGTGTGTGTGTGTGTGTGTGTGTGTGTGTGTGTGTGTGTGTGACAGAGACTCAGTGAGTGGATGCATGTCAGAGAGAGCGAGTGATCATAGCCTATGATAACGTGACAAACTTTTAAAGATTTTTTTATTAGGATTACTAAAATTCATTATCATCAACACCATCATCTCCATCAAAGCTTTTATCATCTGGTAATATGGTAATTAGGAAAATGCCTAGAATCAGTGATGTGGAAAATAAAAAGGAGTCAACTGGACCTACTCTCAGTCATCTAACACTTGTTAAAAACGAATCATATTTATATTGATATATTCATTTATTAAATATTCATATTTCCCATATTGGCAATTTACATGTTTAACAGTGGCCTGTAGAACACACCAAGAGCCTTCAATCTAAAGTCCCATAGTGCGGTAAAGTCGTGAAATATTTCAAAAATGTTGGGATATATGAAACAAAACCCCATAACATATTTTCAAACTAATACATAATTATCTCTGAAACGGAATTTGCAATATAATTTTAGAATTTCTTTGATGGACAATGTAGCCTAAGTTTAGTCATGACCTGTAGACTGTTCTCAGATAATTTAATGCAGAAGTAGAAGTCCCCTAAATGAGATGTTCACTGCCCTTACCCCAGCTTCAGATAACCCCACCTGCTGCACAAGGACCCTTAAGATAAACTTAAACTTAAGATGTCTCCCCCTCCCCTCCTCGCTCACCTTGCGTTGGTGCAGTCGCTGTAGAGCGTCTCGAAGTCCTGCCTGGAGATGAGTTTGCACCGATTCACCCCGGGCTGGATGGCCCCGAGCCCCCGCAGCACCCGGACCTGCTCCACGTTGCACACCACCGGGGCAATGTCCAGCCGTTTCAGCTTGGTGTAGACGGTGTGTAGCCCGCCGACCAGGTGCTTGAGGAACACGTCGAAAGCCTGGGGCAGGCAGATGAGCTCCGTGTCTTTGACCGTGAACGAGGCCAGTTTAGCACCTTTCACCTCCACCAGTTTGCACTCATTGTTCTGCGGCGTGCTCTCCACGGGCGACGGGGTTGCGTAAACCGGCTTAGCGCTGCTGGACACCGGGGCTCCTCCGCTCTTTAACTGGGTCCCGTTCGCCAGCAAGAGGTCCGCGTGGAACTGGTGAAGCAGCGCCGGGTGCGCCACCGGGGGAGCCGGGGAGGAAGCGGCGGAGGGGGTCGCAGGTGGCGGAGAGTTGGTGACGGGAGAGACGGAGCTCGGAGCCGGGTGGTGCCCGAGTGTAGCGGCGGGAAGAAGAGCCGGGGCAGCCGGAGTTGCCATGGTAGTCATGTCGGAGAAAAATCTAACAAAAGTAAACTTTAAAGTCAACTATGTTAATAAAGTAACTTCGCCGAACAAATGCGGTTGTTTTGCGAGAGGGTGCTGCACATGGAGTGTGCCGAGGAGGAGAGGGGCATAAAGGAGAGGAGACAGGGTCCGTGTGAGTGTAAAAACAGATCACATAGTTGAATGAGAAAGAGAGGAGGCTTGTCTCCGAGCTGGAGATGCTACTGTCACATTATCATAAAGAGGTGGAGCCTGGGTGTATTCTTAGAGAGAGTGAGAGAGAGAAACATGCAGGTTGAGAGAGCAGAGGGAGAGAGTAAAGATTAGCCTACATAAACTTTGGATAAGCCTATTTATTAACGCCTAACGACGCTTTAATATTAATGCTTCTGATGGCACTCAATCTGTCTTCTTTATAGCACTTTTAAACCTTGTTGGCATTACTCTAATCTTCCCACTTCGTTTGTGACTAATAGTTGTATAATTGCATTATCTTTGAAAATTATGGCTTAATTGCTGTAGTTATTTGTCTTGAGAGCAAATATTCTCCATGTTTACTACTAATTGTGATACCATCAAAGAGTGATTTAAACTTACTAAGAGTCTTCCACAAAATATAAAATCATATTTAAATGTTATAACATGTATACATTTCAATTTGTACACAATTACATAGATACATTATTACCAGGATCTTCATGGTCCATTTTAATTGTATAGATTTGACGTAAAGGCTTGCCTTGTGTAAGAAAAGTATAGGTTCTTATTTAGAATTATTTATTTTAAAATGTCAAATACGAAATACAAAATATATATGAATTATCCAAATATCCATATTTCTTTAATAAATGAAGAAACCAAAATATTAGCAAATCCTTGTTTAATTAAAATGTGCCACAACAGCTGAATAAAAAAAAAGCCTTAAGGATGTTTTGCCTTTTTTCAAGTCATTTCTGTTGCACCTCATTTCTGCCGGGTGCCCTTTTTGTCATTAATGTCATTTTGTTTGTAATTAATTCCTTTCAAAATCAACATAAATCAGGATCTAAATTGAAATCAAAAGGATCCAAAAAAAGAGTGTAACCCCCGCCCCCAACAAACCGTCATGTGGGGGAGGGTTAATAACCTTGTCTTGACAAATTGACCCCTTTACCTGTTCCCTGTACTGTTTCCTCATCCATTCCACACACACACACCGACACACACCGACACACACCGACACACACACCGACACACACACACACACACACACACACACACACACACACACACACACACACACACACACACACACACACCATTTACATACGGAGCTCGCAGTCCTTTCAAAGTGGCTTTCACGGAACATTGTGCTGATAATGATCTCGGTCGTGAGGGAGAGAGAGACACAGATCTCCAGAGACCATCTCACCATAAGACAAGGGGGAAGAGGATAAAACTCCGACTGTACTCCAACTCAAAGGACTTTAACACTCTTTTCCTCCAAGCCCCCCACCCCCTCTCTCCAATAAGCCCTCTTGTGTTTTTTAATTGGCAGAAATTAATCTTTAGGATGTAGATGGTAGATTTACATTCATTAAAAGTCAAGAGAGGAAGCCAGGCTTGATGCTAATCAAATCTGCTTAATTATGCTTAACATGAGTATCTCCAGGGGAAGAGAGAGAGAGAGAGAGAGAGAGAGAGAGAGAGAGAGAGAGAGAGAGAGGGGAAAGAGATAGAGATAGCTAACTCGAACTTTTTACTTTTTGCCTTTGATAACTCCTGCTGAGTATGGCCTTTTCCTTGCCAAAAAGAAATGTCACGACTCTCTTTCTCCAGCTGTAGAAAAATACACTGATAAAGCCATGTGTTAAGCAGAGCTGATTCACATTGTAAACTCCCACCTTTAAGGATTTAATAATGTTCATTTTAACCTCCCCGCTCAGTACACTGCAACTTTAAAGGCTTGTTGCACCATCTGATAATAAATCTATGATACAGTTAATAAAAAAAGGTGGCATGATCAAGGGCATGATGAGTAATATGTCAGCCTAAAGAAGTGATTATAAATTTAGATACTAGATTTGGTTTAATTTTTCATTTTAGTTAATCCATCCACAGTCTGCTGAGCAACATTAGTGTCTATAGGTGGCAGGATGGTAGGAAGTGACTTTGTCTCACAACAGGAAGGTCACAGGTTTAATTCTTACAGCAGCTATTGTGCTTAAACTGCCATGAAATGAAACAATGAAGCGATACTTAAAGTAAAATCTCCCCAGTTACTGAAGTATAAAAATCTAGGGTACCATACAGAGGAGAAATAAGCTACTATAACTGTGGAAGATTACACAGGAACACCAACGATTTACATCAAACAGGTCTTGTATAATATTATAGCATATTATGCGGAAAAAAAGTTGTTCAAAGCATTTTATGTCCTGAAGTGCCTCAGCTGGTGTCACTTGACTCAATAAATATTGGTCGATGACAAATTCATACTCCCTCCTAAAAGAAAATATATCTGGGTACAGCTCTTCTGTTTAAACAGTTCCTATTTATCTTGCCATAGTGCCATCCGAAGCCAAAGAGATGGAGATAATGCTCATGTTGTGTTGCTGTTTGAAAGCCAAGCTCTGGTCCTTTCCACATGTCTGTTTTGGCCAGTGAGCAGCAGAAGCATGAGGGAAATGTGTAGGTGGTTAGATCAGCCGATGAAGTGTAAATACCACTCAATCTGTTCTCATTAGAGGAGTAAAAACATACGAATCACTTCGCCTCTATTAAAAATGCCCCAGGGTCCTGGTTAAGTGTGTGTGTGTGTGTGCGTGAGAGAGAGAGAAAGAAGGAGGGGATGACAGAATGATGTTTTGGCATTTGTGTCTGCAGAGGGGATCTGAAATGCCACCACCATCAACGCTGCTTAATTCTCAGAAACACACTCTTAATCTGAACAGACAATCCGTTCCGACAGCCACTGTTATGGTTCAAATAAACTTGGAGTGAAGGGTGTGTGTGTGCTCTTGTGAGTGAGAGTGTATGTCATTGTGTTTTGGTATGTGATTAGGTTTCTGTGTGTGTGTGTGTATCTCTGAATGTGTGTGTATGACCAAGATATCACACATCCATTCCACATTCTCCTATGATAATGTGGATTGATTATGGATATGATAATGAGAGGCCAGCGCGGCGTCGCGACCTTCACAAGGTCTAATTGAAACAAGCGTTGGTCCTCCGAAGCACTTATCAAGTCACACAGCACATCATTAATCACGGAGAATACAAGCTGTCAGCGTAACACACATGCACACACACTCATTCTCCATTTTTCAGTTTTTTTTAATTCTCACACACACAAATGCTGTCTCTCCTGTCTTTTCTCTCTCTCTCTCTCCTTCTCTTAAACACACACACACAATGCAAGCTGTCACTACAATATGCCTGGCATTGTCTTCTTTTAAGGAGAGTGGACAGCTAGTCCACCCTCCATCTCTATTTTGTACAAGAAAAGTTGGAGAACAAACAAGCTGTTTGAGTTAAACCTTTTAAAAAAAAACACAACAGAGGGAATGTTAAAAACAATTCAACAAACACAAACAGCTGTTCACTTCACCCAAACTCGCCTGAAATTGAATTAACTCAAGTTGTTTCATTACCTGCTTTTATTGGGAGACAATTTAACAACCAAATGTGATTCCAATGTCTGATTAAGGCAGCATATGGTGCCTACCTGTTAAACACAACATGCTCAACACCAGCTTAACGCCTCAGTGAGCCACTCAAATAAACTAATAAGCCCTATATCATATTAGTCATTACATAGTCCAACACACACAATTCCAATCTGATAAAAAGGTGGTTTCATTATCATCATAGGGAAAACACAAGGGAGTTTGCATGCGCAGCGTCGATGCCATCACCAACTTTGTTAATTGTTATTCAATTAACTGCTTTTGTTAATGAAACCAATTAATACTTTAAAACAAGCAGGAAGATGTATGATTACTATGCATCTATGCAGAAGACGGCTAATTGCAACTGTAAATCAATCAATTCTACATTAATCAGCTTGGAACATTTCCAAAAATAACAAAGTCACTAAAAGACTTTGGAAGTTTTTTCTTTTCTTTTAACATATTTTGATTGCCATGCCATTATCCCGTCTAATGATTGTTAACGATCCTTTAAAGAGTTTATGATCCAATTTCCTTGCTGTGAATTTAATTGGGACCTAAATAGTATAATCTAACGGTGTTAAAGTGTGGCCTGTATGTAATCAAGGGTGGTGTATCGGAGTAAGATCTAACAAGGTCACAGAATTCCTCTCAGGGCAAATACAGCCAGTGAAGCTTCACATTACTGAAGGGTAGAAGTCATGCAACACTATTAATAAATCACTCTGGTGCTAGAAAACAGACATAAGTATACTTTCAAAATGTACACTACACTCAATTGGTTTCAGGACATTAAGAATATGCTGCTATCTATTTATATGGTAAGTCATCTATTGTGAGTGGTAGAAGTATTTCGATTTGTACTTAAAATTAAATACCACAAAAAAATCCAGTCTTGCTTTAACACTTGAACTTTAAGCAGTATGTAAGATAAAAAAAAAAGAAATAACACAATATACTTCCTACAAATTAAAGCAGCATGGTCTGTTAAAGCTGAAGTTAAAGCTGTTAATGTTACACCTGGCCGCCACGGAGCTAATTTAACCTATTTGTTATATGGTTGAGTGGTTTCATCTAGAGTGTAATGATGCATCATATTTAACATATATATCAGTTTTTTTTTTACCTCATTAGCAAAATAACTGAAGCTTCCAGATAAAGTAAACAGCATTATAATCCCCTCTGAAATCAAATGTATAGAAGTAGAAAGTAGCACACTGAAGTAAAGTAGTAACCTGAATTGTAGTTAGAACTTAAAAAGTGTGTGCTTAGCCGACATGAAATGATCAGTAAATACTGTGAAACATTTGTCAGACGATGTCTTTTTGAACTTGAAAACTTTTGAATTTTCAAATCTGCCACAAATAAGTTCCTTCCTGAAACACGGCTCAAGTTTTAAATTGTCATCACACCAAAAATAAAATCGTATAACTTAAGATTCTCGCCTGAAATTATCATAAAACTTGCAGTGAAATGGACATAACAAACAAAGCCTTGTTTCTTGTCTGCGGGGAGACCATTAGACCTGCCTGTTTATGGCTAAGGGTAATTAGTAACCTAAATATAACAGAGCACGCAGAGGTCTTTGACTCTTCCTTAAACTCTCCTTCTACACTCTAGTTGTTTTCATGAGACACTTTAATTTAGGGGATGTACAAACATCAACAGACCATCTCTCCTTATGCATAAGAAACTTCTAATCAGTCCAGTCTAATTATTTTCTAAATCTATTGCGCACACCTGGACTGCAATCTTTCACTTTTAAATGAGACTGCCCTCATTTATCAGAAAAATAATCGTCGGCCTGGATAATTATCAGACATACAAACATAAACACCTTTAGAAGTTCAGATGCGAGGACCTGCTTGCCTCTTAAGTTAATACAGTCATGTGACCTGACCAGTGGCCTAGTTGAACACCTCTTAGATGTTTATGCATATTTGGACGCTAATCTCTCAGTCAGGACTATGGGATTTGAGAATATTTTGTTTAATAGAGATCAAAGTAGCCGGCTAGGATCAGGAGAAACCCTTCAAACACATCAAACAGAGAGCAATGCATACTGAATCCCACGCCCACAGTAGCCAATCAACCATGCATAACTCTTTGTAAAAAAGAAAAAGGATTCTCAAGGTGGGTCCACCTCCATCAACATCTCCTGCAGCTCACCCCCCACGGAGGCCAGGGGTTGTTCAGGCTCACGAGCTATCAAGGAGAGCCACTGCGCCGTATCTGTATGCCTCTCATACTTGGCTAACACGATGCTGGTATTGAGGAACAGAGAGATACTGTGTTAAGGGATCAAAGCAGCGGTACAGAGATTTAGACTCACGGCCTGTCAGTCAAGATGGCGAGACAAAGCAGAAGAAGACAGAAATGCTTACACACACACCCTCTCCGGCTCACTCGCTGGCTTTCTCCATAGTGTGCCTGTGAGGGGTGAGGCGTGACTGTCAGATGGCTTAGGGGCTTCTCATTTGTAGACATCTACAGCACTGCGTGAACACCTAAACTCTCACACACATTCAAAAACCTACTGATTCAAGCCCTTTTGGATGAGAGGTCGCTCCTCGCCTGTATATTGGCCTGTGGAGGAATGTTCTGTGCTCTCAGCATTTTCCCTCGTCTCGAAGATGAATAGAGCTATTTCACAGACGCTGGAGAAAGAAAACAATGCTCTGTGTGGTTAGACACATGATGTAGAGGCTTCATTTCTGGTTGATCAAAGACGCGTTTTTTTGTCAAGTTTGCAATAAATCTCAAATACGTTTTGGTACGTATAGAATGCGGACATAAAGGGGGTAAGATTTCAGTTCAACAGGACATCCTGCTGTTAAGAATGACCCTTGTTCGTTTCTTCTCTTTTGTACATGTTGATGTGATCACCCCTGCACAGTTGGTGTTTGTATATTTGTCCCTTTCACCTAGTGTGACAGGAAGGAACATTTCCTTTGTAAAATCCTTCAGAAAAATTCAGGTCCAATTTGAAAGCTTGTAAGACTTGCATCACTGGGGGAACAAAGCTTAGCAATATCCTACAATGGGATTTAGGCAACATAGAAAGAGACAACCATGTCATGGTTAATAACAAGGGAAAATAAAAAGTACATTATAAATTCAATAAATTGCTTTAAACATTGGGAAACTACGAGTTAGGAAACTTTCACAGTTACAACCGAACATCAAATGATCAACTGTGCCTCAGATAAGAAAGATAATGACATCACACCACCTTGTGGCCGTTGACTGTAACATTTTAATTTAGACTTTGTTCCATCATTGATGGTTTAACGGCAATGGAAATAACAAAAGGTTACGTTGGAAATGCATTATGGGCTTACATACAATTAAAAAACATTCATAACAAATTAGATATTTCAAAACGTTAAAAACTTTTCATCATGAAAAGTGCAAGTTGACTGTCAGAAATGAGAAGAGTGCTCTAAAATTAAGGCAGGATATCAATGCTAATACCATCTCGATCTTCCACTTGCAAGCAAATCTGAGGCAGAGAATGGCCTCATGTCGGGGGATGACTTGTGTTTAGGCAGAGGACTGGGGTTGATACCTCCACAGAAATACTCAGACACAAGTCAACGCAGGGAACAGGATCAGTCAATCACTGAGGAGGCGCAGAGGACTGAGGGCCCACTCACAGACAGGTCTGAGTGGCTGGAGAGCCTGTTGTAGCTACAGATCCAGGAACAGGGCTTCCTCCCCTTAAAGTTCATACTGAGGCTGCAACATCAGTTAGTGGAGTTTTCAGAAGCCTGAAAGAAAAAAGAGAGTGGTAGTGATGCATCGTGATGATTTGATTTAGATAATAATCAAATTACCCAGGCTTTATGGGAGGGCTACACCTGCACAGGACACAATTCTGAAGTATGTGAGGAATTTTCATCTTGCATGGAGGACATGACATTTCCCGTTAAACAGTTTCTCAATAGTGACTGAAATCTTTGTCTTATGATTGAGTCACTCAGAAGATGAAAGCCACACATTAAAAATATTATCGGGCAAATTAGTTTAGCATGAAAACAGATAGTTCACAATGCATATGGTCACATAAAACAGTGAGATGTGAAAAAGGTGGCAAAGTTCTGTCCAGCCAAAACAAAAGTTGGGCAGTATGCTACCAAGATATGCATGTACAATATTGTATTGTGTTGAAATACCCTTTTCTGGGAAATCAAGAATTAGTTTATGGCTAGACTAGTCAGACATGAATGTCTATATAGTCAACTAAATACCTTACACATCCAAAAACCTCTTTAGATGTGTGTAAAATGCAATATTGCAGGCGACAATGCTCCCTAATATCCAACACTGCACACAATGGCCTGTACTTTTGCATTTTTTAGATTGCAAGATTGTTCTTTTTTGCATTATCCTGTACAGCACATTAAACTACACAATAGAGTTGCTTTGCCCGATACACATGAGATACTCAAGAGGGATACCTTAGTATCCATGACATGGAAGAATATCATATGGCTGACCCATTTTCTTTTGTCATATCAACTTATCCTGTACCATCCAACAGGAAACATTCACATTTAACAGCTTTGTAAAACGTTTTCCATTGGAGAAGAAAACTAGGTTGAGATGCCATAACGATTATGAAGACAGCAGCTGTAGGCATCTCAACTTTCAGTCTCACAATACACTCGTTTCAGTGCTGGTGTCGGCTGTTGTTTTGAAAGAGATGAATCATCTGAACAAGAGCTGAAACTGATAGTTGAATGAATAAATAAAAAGCTGCCCAGTAAAAATAAATGACAGTTTAGATAATCTATCAAATGTACATAATGTTATTAATAAAACGTTCCCTCATTCATATTGCAAATTGAGTATGTTTTGGTTAGACAGTGAGAGATATTATACAACACCACATTGAGGTCTGGTTTTTACAAATTGGTGGTGGGACTCAACCTTAATCCATTCGTAATATGTAGAAGTTAGCTGCTCAATTGGAGCCTGTTTCTGTACCTTGAGGGTTTCAGAAGCTTTACGTAGTTCTTTGATGACTGCAGACAAAGCTTCTGGGTTGATGCCCTGCTCACACAGTCTCACACATATGGACAGAGACTCCATGTCCAAACCTGTGTTCAGCAACCTGGAGATCTCCAGTAGCACTGTTTGAGGAAGAAAGTGACAAGTTACCCTATATAATAAGATGCAATATGGATTTTACATTATCAGCACTGTGATTTTACATGTCCCATGTATGTTTCCATGGTCAATATGATGAAGACACCTACAGCTTGATTGATTGATTGATTGAAAAGTGTATTAACAGCTTGTATATTGGGTACAGTACAGTACAGCTCAAAACATACAATTGTTAAGGGGATGCAGACCAGAGAAATACTTTCGTCTTGTTTACATCAGGGTCCCCCATTTCCAATTCATCATGTCATTTAAGACATATAAGACATATTTGACATACAGATGGCTTATTTACAATTGACATACAGGTGGTTTTTTTAGCTAATAGTCTTTAGGTGACTTATTGATGTTACACGCCTTAGAAAATACGTACTCTAATTTGCGCGGAAGCCCGTTTTCTTTACTTTTAAGCATTTGTTTTTAACCATTCAGACTGCAATTGAAAGATATATCTCTCTTCGTTATTTTGCATATCGAAGTTCGCAGATAGCCTTCACCAATACCTTTCATTGTTAGTTTATATAAAGAAAACAGGGAAACATAGGGATGGATACCCTATTATTAACCAATGCCATTACAAACGAGCAAGGAGTTATTATGAACGCCACTGAATTTGAAGCCATCGAATAAATGTAATATATTTACCGTCCATTGTCTCCCGGACTGCATTTAAGTTTGCACTTGCTGCACTTGCCATAGTGTTAGAGTGAAGTTAGCCAATGACTGCTAGCAGGAAGCTAACAAATACGACTGAGAGAAGAGGTATTTGACGGGAAATAAGACAACGTTTTCAAAACAGTTCAGTCAGAAGTTAAACGTTTCGCTGTCATTTGAGATACGTCCCCCAAAAATAGACACGGTCAATTGTTTTTAATAAGAAATTGTAATATTGGGAGCTAGTTAGCTTGCTTGCATGCTATGGCTATGATGCTAACTTGCGGAACTGGAGGAGGAAGTGACGACAATCGATCATTGATTGGTTCCCAGCAAGTTCCTGCGACGTTTCTATTGGCTAGCGGACCCTATGGCGAAATTGAAATAAACGTTTGAACGCTGTTGCTGCTGCTGATTGTTTGTCGAGTCCTCAATGAAGATTGTTTTTTAGCTGTTTGTTCAACATTCTGGATCGTTAAGAGTTGTAAGTGACAACGGCAGATCTTTATCTTGCTCATATTTCAATATACCTTTCATATTTTAGTATAGTATTTTGTTAAGAAAGAGGAGGGAGGAAACGTGAGACCAAATTCCTTGTACGCTAACGTCAATTTAACGATGTTAACTCAGCATAATCATACATAGAGGCAGTTATTTTAATGGGGTTGATCATGTTAATGTAATGTCTGTTTTTTGCTTTATGCCGATTGGAATATTTCAGGTAAAATGGGGGACCATGTTGAGCTACAGATCACTCCTGAGACCCCAGGCAGGCCTTCAGTAAGAAACCCATTTGAAAGTCCCAATGACTACCACCTCCTCCGTGAAGCCCTGGTGCCAAGCCCATCTATCTTCAAATCCAGGTCTTGTTGTAAAGCTGTAAGTTTAACACGCCTACCCATCTCCTCAAACCATGTGGACTTATTTGCCTATTTGACACATCTCTCACTGCAAATACTGTATTATGTCCACACATTTTGCTCCTCTGATATGTAGTCTTTTATTCACTTCCTCATCTGTCTCTCTTAGACTCCACCAAAGTTTAACTGGTCGATAGATGAAATGGCCAGTCTTCTCCCAGTGCACATAGACGCAGAGGAAATTCAGCGACAGTCTTTATACCTCAGCCAGACAAGGTATGTACTTGAACACAGCAGGTGCCAACGTTTGTATGTAGGTTATAATGATGACACAACTAAAATAGTTTTTAAAGGGTTAACACATCCTAATTGAACCCATGTTGTTGTACAAAATGCAAAAAGCAAGCAGGGAGTACTTGCCTACCCTCCCCCACATCGACAGGTAACGGCAATTGTTAGTTAATTGCTTCCTGTTCACGCCTGCATTGAGTATAAAATCCACAAGTTAACTTACAAAGCTGTTCATGGATATCTCTCGTCAGACACATACAGTACACTGTCCTACCCTCTTTGCTTTTTAGTAACCTTCCCATTCTTCACCAATACTACTGCAGGCTGAACAAAACTATAGCAAAACCTTCTGCTGCAGTTTCTCCAACAATCTAAGTACAATGTATTTTAACAAATGTATTAATTCATTGTCAAATCTTTTATTCTAGGATGGATACTGACATTGAAGAAAAGCGTCAGAATGCTATTGAACAGGTACGGGACTATAATTAAATTGCTAATATTGTTAAATTATACTTCACATATTGATGATTTCTTGACACATTCATTTTTCTGTCTTCCAATAAAGTTTTTTACCAAAGGAGCAATCGTGCCTTCGCCCTGGGCCGCACCAAACACCCATAAAGGCCCTCAGATGTATACCAAAAGTAGGTTTATTATTGATTTTAACTGCACAAAGTCTTTTTATGATCTTATCCCTGTTTTTGCCTTGGGTTTGGTTTATTACAAAAATGATGTTCAATTTACTGTATTGTGTCTTCTTGTAGGTTCTAAGTCTGCAATGATTGAAGAGGAGCCGGAAAAAATCTCAGGTTTGTTTCTTCTTTAAGAAGATTCAAAAATACTTTCTACAATCAAACAGTGCCATATCTCTGTCTTTTCTGCAGTATCTATCTACTAACTTTTTTTTAAATCTTCACTGTTTCTTTTACAGTTGCTTGTCAGACAACTCTTTCATTACCTTTGGCTTTTGATTTGGAGAAAATACTAGGTAAACCTCTAATAATGCACAGTCATATCAGACCGTGTTATGAGAGAGTATTTCATCAAGTTGCTTCTTCCTTCTCCTCAGGGGATTATTACCGCATCGAGGAACCATGTGACGCCGTGCACGAAAGTCTCAGTTCCTCCTCCTTAAGAAGGAAACTCTTCCTCGATGGCCAGGGTGCTTTCAGCGGCTCTGACAGCTCCTGCCCAGAGAGCCCGGAGAGAATCCACACATCGCAGGGGAGGCTCTCTCTGAACCGAGGAGGGGGATCTGCAGGAGGGGCAGCAGGCTCTGAGAGGGAAACAGTTTCCTCCATCTTTGCCTCCCCTTTGTCCTGTGGGGTGTCGGCTCCTACTCCCTCTACGGTGAGTCAGTGCAGAAGTTAAGTGATACAAATGTTAATATTTTAAATAATGAGCTTTTGCTTATTTACTTACTGCAAAAGTGTACTGTAGATGTTGTTCATGCTCAATACAGAAGTCTAACATCACAACTAACAAGTGTTTTTTAGCAAAGAGGTTTTTTTATATTTCGATCAAACTGTCAATTTAAAGGCAGAATGAGTAAGATTTGTCCGCTGCAGTTTTGTAAACTCAACCATTTTCTAGCGTCATTTTTAATTCATGCTTCACATCCGGCACCTGGTTGCTATGTTTTTAAAGTTGACGCCCAGAAACGTCCCGAACTCAGCAAATGTAAGAAAATGCACTCCAAATGTAGAGTCTCTGCAGATACAGTCAAACACTTCTAGTGAGACATAAGTATTGATTAAGAAGGATTATTTTTTTCGGAAAATTAAGTAAAAATGCACACCATTTTCTTTACTACAGGGTCAGTTCTCGTCGAGTCCCATTCAGAATGGCCGCTTCCGGGACTGCAGCCTCGGAAGCATCACCAGTCCTCTGTTCCCGGACAGGTCTTCTCCTGCCGGCCTGGTCTCCCCCACAATTTCTCCCATTGTTTTTCACGCAGTTTGCACACCCATTTCTTCAGGTAGGGTATCTGATTTGTGACTCGTACCGATTATAAACTTTGTATGATTGGGTTTTTACTACTTGAGACACTGGGGTAATGTTTACTAAGTTTCTCTTCAAACTGTGTTCTTTCTTAAGTTGAGAGGAAGAAGCTGAGCACTTTGACTCCACTTGGCGTTTCCCTGGACATAAATCTCCCTCCCTGCAATGCGAGTCCGTTCGTGGAGGGTTGCTCTCCCATTCGTAGCTGCTCCCCCCACCAGCTCCTCTGCCACAATGAGTCTCAGCACAATGCCAGACCTAAGCCCCGACCCAGGGTCCGCTGCTGGGCGTCCCCTCCCCTCATCTCTCCGATCTTCAACCCTAACCTCCAAGACAATCAGGAGGCTGAGGACCAACTCTCTTTCTCCCCCCCCTCCTTTGCCTCGTCTTCCTCTTCTCTCCCCATTATGGAGCTAGATCCATCTTCACCACTTGCCCACGACGCTCACTCCGCTGCCGCTGAGAGGGTAAACCTGGATCCTATGGAACCTGTGAAAATGGACGAGGTCAAGGACTCAGAGATGGAAGGGAGGCTGGAGGATGAAGAGGAGGAAGGTGGATTGCTTTCGGGACAGCTGACCAGCTCTCGTATGGGCAATGTGTCGGCAATAGAAGGCTCTCATATGTTTGTATCTATTCTGGCAGAGGGGAGCAGCATACCCTTCGATTCCAGCATGCAGGTACGAGGGTGCAATTTCATCCAGTTAGAACTGTGAGCTACTGTCTTCCCTTTTTTGTTTAACATTTTAAAAGACATTTGAACCCATTTTTTCCTCTTACAAGTTTTGCTTTTTATGGATCTACATTGTTTTGGTGTGAGTCGCCGAGTGTCAGATCACAGCTGTAAAGATGTCTGCCTTTCAATAAATCATGACCCAATATCTCCAACACTTGGCAACTTGCACCTAATGGCTAAAAACTCTACAGGTTTGAAGTGATCTGTCCCTGATCTGTAAACAAATTATTTTAAATACTGCTTTTTTGTGTGTGCAGGTAGACAGTGGATACAACACTACCTCAGCGGGCACTGCCAGTCTTATAGATGGACTCGGCTCAGACTGTCATGGCAGAGAGTCCTTCAGTTCGACCATGGCAGAAGAAGCCTTCCAACCCCCTCGACACATTAAAGTAAAGGTAAGTTAACCCATGAGCTTTTCAGTGCCTGCTCAAGGGTTTATAACTATAAGTGTCTTTAAGTTACCTTTTTCACTTCACTAAATGAATGTTTCTTCTTTTCCAGGAATTTTATCCTCACCACTGAGCCATTTAAAGGTTCGCCTCTTCCAGTGGAAGCTTAAGACGATTATTTTGATTATAACAAAGTTTACAGTATATTTTGAAGCATTTATGTTGCTTTAATGTGGTCAACTAATCAATGCAGTATAAACTGAGGGGTTTCACAAGTGAATGTTAGACTAGTTAATAGACTAAACGTTTTCCACAGTTCTTTGGGACCTGGTATTGTATAATGTTGTGGTAAGGGGGAAGAGAAATAAGTAAATTCTGTATCAAACTTGCACAAATACCTCTGTAATGCTGGAGTCATAATTTCAGTTTTGTTTGGTGCCAACATGATTTCCCAGATTGATCCTGAGTTTCAGATGACATCAGATTTGTACTGATCTTTTTTTTTTAAACAATATACCATGTTTTTATACAAGCTTTCTTGTTCAGGTTACCTGTGCATCTTATTTGGATTGTCAGAATATTTATTTCTGAATAAGACACATAATGCCACTAGTTAATTCAAAGCCTATTGAGCCATTTTTGATCTACTTAAAGCATGGACTGTATCGTTGTCACACAAATAAATTAACTTGAACTCTGTCTGCCTTAACAAGTTTATTTGAGTTGTGTGTTTCTACTATTTATTTTGAGTTAAAGAGATTGTCTAAAAAAAGACACAATTCTATACTACCAACAATATTAATTACAAAATGCATTTTAACTGATCTAAAAATTGTAGATCCAAATTTGTTAAACTTTAAAAAGTGGAGAAGAAATGAGAGGTGGAGAATATAAGTTTTATATTCTTTATTTTGATAGGGTAAGACTAAAATATGAAATGTAAAATACTTAATCTGTCACATTGATAAAGAATCCTTCAAGGCTGCAATAACTTGATTTTGTCAGTGTTGTAAAGCTCTTTTAGAACAAAATATTTCAGTTTAAAAAGCAATAAAAACAAAATAAAGCACTTTAATGATGAACTCACTAATGTTGACAAGTTACATTGCATTTGACTTGCAGTGCCCTTCCACGAACAGTTGTTTCACATCATATAAAAAAATAGCAGAGCGAAATATGTAAGGTTTGAGCTGTAATGGACGCACTTGCCAAAAAATAAAACAGTTATTGTGTCTACTCATCAAACTGCTTCTTTTATAGACGTTTCCTCTTGATCTAGAGGGCCAGTTGGTGACACTTCTTCTTTCTGCATCAGCGATCCAGTCTGGGTTTCTTGGCCAGTGGTTCAACCTCTGGAGCTGAAACACTCACACCAGGGATCTAAAAAAAAAAAGACAAATAATTCACAAAATTAGTCATTTTTCTATTAAGACATTGTTAACATTTGTAAATAAACCCTTAATACTGCTGGTAGAAAAGAGGTTTGGGCTAAAGTTGAAGATATAAAAATGTTCGCCTTAATCGTGTGCTCCTGCTTTTTTGATAGTGATATTGTACTCAGTCCTTACCACAGGTTCAATGAGAGACATGCGGATCTTCTGGTGCTGGATATTGGAGGCGTCCAGGCTGATGGTGACCATCACTCTATCAAACATGTGGAAGGTGTGCTGTTCCACTGTCAGAGAGGGACCCTGAACACACATACAGAAGAGATATTATGTACAGCTTCTGATTGTTAGAATGTATCAGTGATTTAACCAGGTATAACAAAATAAATAACTAACCTCTTCATCAAACACAACATTAGGGGCTGCTTTGTTTTTGGAGTCAAAGAACACAGTTCCCTCCAGGCCAAACTTTGGGATGAGTACGATGATGGCGTTCTTCCTCACAAACAGAACAAATCCCTCTTCGTTCAGTATGCCTCGGCTCTTGAAGAACAACTGGAAAGAGATTGTTTGCATTAAAGCAGTGGATTATTTAGCATGGTATAGGATCTGTTTGATTCTTATTTTAATTCAAACCAAATGTTCATGGGGATGTAAATGGACTAGTCTTAATCATGATGGTTCGGTGGGTTTTTCATTATATGTATTCCAAATAGTGTGTGGGCTCCATTTGTGTTTACCTGTGTGTGGAAGGCCACAGAAGCTCTCTGTGCATACTGAGACATTTTGTGTCTGTAGTTGAGGTTGTTGGAGAGGGCTGACTGCTTCTGTTTGTCCATCAAATCTGGGTAGGTTTTGTCCGCTGCTATGGCCACTGCCAGCAGGCGGTGAACGATAATATCTGCGTACCTGTGCAGGAGAGCAGATACAGACAATTGAGGGGGAGGAAAGGAAAGGTTTAAATGTGCTGTGGTTATTTCCTATTTGAGCATTTCTTTGTTAAAAATTGGCCAGACCCCACAAGTTTGTTCAAGAGGTGAAGAATATCTGTTTCCATACCTCCTAATAGGTGATGTGAAGTGTGTATAAATGGGAGAAGCAAGGCCGTAGTGGTGGAAATCGCTGTCCATGCCAGAACAGAAATAGACGGCCTGCATCATGCAGCGGGTGGCCAAGATGCGCAGAAGCGTGTTAAAGTACGGGAAGCCGTCCACTCTGGCCACGTCAAGGGAGTCAGCGAGAGCCTTCGCTGAGTCTGTGTGAATCTCCACAGCCTGGGGAGAGAAGGAAACAGAGTGTTGACCAGAGGTTGCGTTAGACTTTTTCGTTACAGACAGGATCGTAACATTTCCGTCATAATCCATTATTACCCGTCGGGTCTGTAACAACGAGCTGACGAGGAGGGAGAGAGCACGCTCGTGAACTGTCAACGGGGCGGGGGGGTGGTGAACTATTAGCGCCGGTGTTATGCCGTGTTATGCATGCACCTTGCGGGAGCGCGCACAGTGTAAAGCAAAAACTTGCAGACATGTCAATGATTTGTTCGGCAAAGTACGGTTTGGAACCGATATCATTTCCTTTTTGGCGGGGATGCATAACACGGCATAACACAGTAGCCTTGCTGCGGGGGAAATTTGGCGCTGTTCTGAGTTTGTTGTAATCCGTCAAAATGACGGACTGCTTTCAGATTTTTCCGTCATTGTTAAAAAAAATCGGTCATAGACGGAAAATATTCGGTTAACGCGACCTCTGGTGTAGACATCTTAACACACTTTTTTATTTATTATTTGCAACAAGCACAAAATGAAGTTCCTACTGAAATGCCATTTTCATCCAATTAGTTTGAGTCACTGAAATAATCTATGGTGTGGATTCCAGTGTCTGGTACCAGGTTTAAATGTCACTCCATTTATTACAAGCAAAAGTGATTTGATTACCTCAAGAAAAAAGAATAAAACCTAAAAACAGAGCAACCTTTCTGTATGTGATTCTATCTCCACTCACCTTGGACTTTGCAGCCTTGAGCAGGATGTCATAGTTAGATGGAGGCGGTGCTGGATGTTTCCTCAGCATGGCACAGTCTGGAAACTCGTCAAAGATCTTCTGAGCAACTGAAATATTCGCCAGCAACATGAACTCCTCCACCATAGAGTTTGTCTCCCTAAAAACAAAATATGGGTTTATTTGCATTCGTCCCAAAACACAAACTACAAATATTTGCTTTGATAATGGTGTGCTCCTTTTTGGGGTAACCTACATGAGTTCTTTGGTCTGGAGGTCGATGGGGTCGTGGGTTTCGCTGTCGATGTGGAATCGGACCTCTAAAGAAGACAGTGTCAACGCCCTGAAGGATATCGAATGCAACATAAAACACACTTCAGGTTAAATAAAAACTCACACCATCAATAGCCTTTGCTGCCCATTGCATTAGAGTTTACCAAATCTACATTTTGTAAATCTATTTCTTATGCTCTAATTCTCCCAACTTCCAGTCCTCACCCTTTCAATATCCTGTGTTTCTTGAGGATTTTGGCCAGTTTGTTGAGACCGCGCAGGTTCTTGGTGATATCATCAGTCTGTGTCGTGTCATCAATCCTCATTTGGGCCTCAGCGTAAGTCAAAGATGCCTGTAAAATAGGAAAACATAAGTAAACAACAATCATCTTGAGCCTGTAGTTCTGTGTCTTACAAGTAAATATTGAAAACAGGTGATAGTAGTATATAGTGTTTTAGTACTATACCTTAGATTTAATGACACTTTTTGTGAACCGGGTCTTTAGAATTTCAGCCTCATGGTTAATCTCCCAGATACAAGAGAAAGCCAGTCTGGAAAAAAAGTCAGAGACAAACATTTCAATTGCGTTCAAATAAACTATGATCTATTTATTCACTGAAATATTTTGGTAAGTAGGAGTCTTGATGATATTGGTTATTGTGTGAGTGTGTGTATAAATCTCTAGTCCTCACCTTTCCACATTGGAGCGTAGAGAACAAAGATTGGAGCTGAGCAGTTCAGGAACCATGTCTATCCTCTGGTGGACACAAAGTTAAAGCCATTTTAGTTTAAAAAAAGTTTCCAACTGCATATTTTTATACCGCCTTGAGGTTTTTATACTGTGATTGCTGTTTCTGTTCCTACCAATATACATGTTAGTAAAAGATCCCAAATAACCGATTTTTCCCCTCCAGATTGGAGGGGTTTTGTTTGTGTTTTGTTTGTTCTTACTTTGCCACACAGGTACACAGTGGTGCCACGGTTTGCAGCTTCTTTGTCCATAGCGTTGCCAGGTCTGATGAAGTGACTGACATCAGCGATGTGAACACCCACCTACAGCAAAGAAATAATATACTTTAGGTTCATATGAACTGAAAAAAAAACATGTTTTTAACTTTATAATGTTTGTGTCCAGTATGTGTACCTCAAGGTTTCCATTGTCCAGTTCTCTACAGTGCAGGGCGTCATCTATGTCTGTACATCCAGGAGGATCCACGCTGCACACTATCAGACTCCTCAGGTCCTCTCTGTTCACCATCACCTGTTCCACAAACATCAACACTATTATAAACACATATACATAACTATCAACATTTTTGTGCCTTAAAATTATACTGTGATAGACCCACTGATAATTGACAGGAATGCAACATGTTGGATTTTTACTGATTTCCCAAATTCCTTAAGTTTCCACCACATTTTGACTGAATGCAGATAACGATCTGCAAATACAGTATATTTTCTAACTATTTGCAGGAACCATCAAGTCATTCCTCTTGTGTGATTGACATATTGTTATACCTACTGTTATTGTGATGGCCAACTGGAAGATGCAAACATATGCAATGTTTTTCCAAATGTAGTGCATAAGAAAAGTATTTAAACTTCAGTCAAATGTAAAACACATTATTTTATATAACATGTCCAAAATAAGCTGAAAAAACATTCTTTGCAAACAAACTTGGATGATGCTGATGATGATGGATGATGAGACAATCATCAAAAGAAAAATAACACATAGCAGACATTTTAGTTTGTCCACTTGCTTTGTCAGGGGTTCGTGCTACATACGCCTAATCTTTACGGCATGTCATATTGTGTGCTCATAAATGTGTGCATCCCTAAACAATAAACGGCAACTAGAATAATGCTCAGTGTATCCCACACAATGCTGTCAATACCTCTGGTGTGATCTCCCACGGCATCGTGGGAAGGAAACTGAGCACAGCCTGAGAGAAGGCCTGGTGGGGGACGTCGTGCTCCAGCAGCAGCACCTGCTGCTCCGTCTCCTTATCCCCGGCACTACCCAGAGTGCGCACAAAGTGACCCTAACAAAGAAGAAAAAACTGAGTTCTCTCCGTGGACAGACTTGATGTTTTCTTAAATGAAAAAAAACCTGCAATCCTAAAGTGTGGCTATATAAGTAGAACAATGAACAATTACATTTCCTGTGAAACGTTGATAAGTGGAGATAAAATAAATCAAGGATATAAGGTTTCAAAGATTTGACCAGATGAAAGGTATTCAAACTCACATTTGGATATCTGGAGTGTTTGGGCCAGCCATCGATGGCCACCATGATCCTCTGGCCTGCCAGTGCGTCTGCCTGACGTGTTTCAATGCGAATGCGCGGGATACGGCGATCTGCGGGGGTGAAAAGATGTCTGGTGGACTGTAAGAAAAAGAAAACAGATGATCAATGATGAGACAAAGTGGTGCTTAACAGCTTGTAAAGTGAATAGAGATGTAATCATTGTAAAAAGGGCTACCATTTCTCAGGAAGAATGTTCAAACCAAACAAATAATAAACTATATAAGACATATGGCTGTATAGAGCAGTCTTAATACCTCTTTAATGATCGAGGCATTGAGCATGCCACAGAATGGCCTCCAGTTCCTTTTGATGATCCCCACCACTCTTCCTGTGGGCTTCCTGGCTGCTTCAGCTGCCGATACCCTCAACTGCTCAGACACACAGGATAACGGGACATTATTAAGATAATGAAGCTACAAATGTAAAATTGGGGTTCAACACCAAGCCTCATTTGTATAGTACAGCAGTACTGTCCAATCATACCGGTGTACACCCTGCTGATTTGTTTTGACAATAACACTATCAGAAAGTTGAAGTCTAATAACTAATCAAATCAATCATGTTTTATTTATATAGCACATTTTTAAAACGATATTTGGTCGAGCCAAAGTGCTGTACACGCAATAAAAACACTTTACTGCAAAAGCAAACAGAAGACAATAATTTACAACAGCAAATATAAAAATCAAACACAGGGAAATGTCAGGAGTTGTGCTCCGCTCTGACTAGAAGGCCAGGGAGAAGAAGTGAGTCTTTAGTGTAGATTTAAAAACCCCTAGGGTCTGGGCCGACCTCACATGGAGGGGCAGAGTGTTCCAGAGCCTGGGGCCAGCTGCTGCGAAGGCTCGGTGCCCTCGGGTTTTGAGCCTGGTCTTAGGCACTACCAGCAGCAGCTGGTCAGCAGACCTTAAAGCTCTGCCTGGGGTGTAGTGATGGAGGAGTTCTGCTATATAAGCCGGAGCCAGCTCATTTAGGGCTTTAAAAACAAATAAAAGAAGTTTAAAATCAATTCAGAACCGAATTGGAAGCCAGTGCAATGAGGCAGAATTGGGGTGATGTGGTGACGCTTTTTATGGCCAGTGAGAAGACGCGCAGCTGCGTTCTGCACTAGCTGCTAACTAATCGTTCAGTCAACACATATTCACCTCTTTTTCTTCTTCACCCTCCTCCTCATTATCGTCCTTTGCTGCGCCTTCATCCTGCAGCACAACTGAGGAGGGCACCACCCACTGATCCCGTGGCAACAGCTGCACGGCAACAACATCCTGGTACACGGATCTGTTGAGGTTCTGAAGACCCTGGATGAGAACCTGCAGCCAGACAAAATGGAAAGCATTCATTTACATTAACTTTACTAAGTTTGACAAATTCATATATTTACAGATTTTGGATGATTGTTCAGACAAACACTTTCACAGAAACATGTACACACGCACCTCTGTGCTTTCTTCCCCCTCTCCCTGGACAAAGACAGTGGCCTCCAGGTAGTTGTCCCTGCTGGCCCTAAAGGTGCCCTGGAGGAAAGTGCCATTCTTAAGTCCTGCTTGGATCCTGGACAGAGGGAGGTGCTCTGGGAATAACACCTTACTGCTAGTGATGTCATTCTGAGGGAGCAAATAAAAAGAGATCAATGGAAGGTTAAAAACACCATGAAAAGGTAGGAGTGTAAAAAGTTGATACCGATACAAGTTGTACATACAGAAATAATATAACTACTATTTAAAAATGAAACAAAATAGTTTTATGTAGAAAAGTTTACCTTGTCATCATTGGACAAAGCCAGCCGATCCACCAGCTCAGGGTTCCCGATAAGACTCTTGATGTACTCTTCACCTAGAAGGGAAGTGAACAAATTGTTGTTACAAAGTGGTATAACAGCCGATGCGGTTTAAAAGCATGCTAGTATCCGACAGAAAATATTGGGAAGGCCTGAGGAATATTTTATTCAACAAATTGGGGATCTGTGCTTCATACGTAAAGCATTGAATTTGAAATTAGGGAGAATCCGTCAAATTGGAATGTCTCATTTAACACATTTCTGCTGTGTTATCTTTCCTGAAAAAAGACTACTTACATTTGTACACCAGCAAGCCGCTCTCCTCTGCCTTCTGCTTGTTCCCTTGATCATTGGTGAGGAGGACAACCTTGAGTGGGTCAGTGTCCGACTCAGACTTCTTCAGGTGCTCGCTGTACCATTTTGCCGCCACACGGATTGCACGGTCGTTGCGGTCATTGGCACTCTCCCCTGGTTCACGTTCAATGAATGTCTCTCTGAAAAAATTAACAGGTAAATCAGTATTTCATGCCTTTCATAAGAACATGTACATCAGGAGGGAGGTCTGAGAGGAAGATATTTATTAGAAGAAGAAGAAACTCTGTTCAACGGGCCGATGTACCTTGTCACTGATTACTTTGACATGCTTTTACTTTTTACATATTACTGTAATGCAATTGAGATGTTCAGAAGCAGTACAAAGGTCAGTGGTGTTTTTCTACCTGTGGTGTTCATTGGTAAAGGTGTAGAAGTTTTTCTCTTTCTCATGTACAATGTCCTTCAGGCGTTTATAGATTGGTGCACTGCGGTGGCGTACCTCGGCCAGCACTGTCTGAAGGATTATGACATTACGAATAACTTGGTCTTCCAACACGTCGATCTGCAGGACACAGAAATGATAAACATTAGGGTAAAGAGAATCAGAAGTGTGAGAATCAGGTGTGAAAACAAAAGGAGAAGTTATAATGGCATAGAATCAAGGAATCACTATGACCTACATTTAGTGGTGGACTCAGGCAGTCTGATAGGTAACATTTTTAAGGCAAATCCTATATTTTAACACTGAAAGGGGACGCTTGATCATGTTTTCTTTACCCGAGTCAACCAGAGCCCACATTTATGTAATCCCTCAACTGCAATAGGTCAACAATACTGATATTATAGTTGTATAAAGACACACAAGGATTGTCATATAAACTAGCTGAGTGCAATGAAAGATGTTAACAATACAACAACCAAAGATGAAATAATAAATTATGTATTATCAAAATACACGAGGCATAAACTAGGGATACAAATCTGTATGTAAAAGTACATGTCAAGTCAATATGTCTGGAAAACATCATGTTAGACTTCTTGGTGAGGACACATTTTTTCTTCAGTTTATTACACAGTTTTCACAAATAAAATAGATATCCAGGTGAAGTCTTTTTCTTACCTGATGCAGCACCACATTAGTGTCAGGTATCACATAATGTGGATAAGAGCACAGGTTGCTCTCCATACACGGGTCTCTCTGCAGCGCTGTGGACTCCTGTTTGCATTCAGTGCAAACTTCGCTTCCGCACCAAATATCATCTCTCAGATAATGCTCACGCACTATTTTCATCACCCCACCCGACCGCGTCTTCTTTACGAAGGTTTTAGATTTCAACATGATAACAATGAAGGCTTCACAAACATAAAATCCCAATGTTTTTTTCTACCAAATTGACGAGAAGCTAAGAGTTAGCTGCCCATGTGTAAACCATGGGTAAACTTATTCAGTGGGCCGACAAAACTTTCACAGAGTTTTGATAAACACGTAAAGCCAGATTTCAGGTCGTTAGTTAAAATAAGTTAATATTTATGTTTTAACAATCTCAATAAATAACGTATAATTATTATATTACGATACAACACTATCCTTTGCTTTTATTTGAAACAAATGAAAAGTATGTGGTTAGTTTTGGTTGCCCACAACGCCTGGTCAATGAAAACAAAGCTAAAGAAGTCCGAGGGGGTGGGTTTAGAAAAATAAGCTATTTAATTAGCGCCCCCCCGTGTTTAGGAGGAGGTACTGCATTCCCGTTGCACTGTAATGAATGGCAGACATGTGGGCGTTGAATGTCATGCAGGTTTATAACCATAGTAGGCGCTGTAGTCAACGTTACATACACCAGCGTAGTCGAGCTCGAGCCGTTGGCGGTTAGCAGGCGTCTCGGAGCGGGACACTTGAAAATAAAAGCAACCCACCACCGTATGGTCTTGGCAGCTCCGTGATCACTTAAAAGCTTTATTGCGGGTATATATATCTCATTCTCTCAATATGAGTACATCGGTTGACTTTTTTTCCACGATATATGCTAGATAGAGTCGGGCAGTGTAGGTGTTGTTGTCGGTAGCTATAAACTAACTATCTCTGCTACGGGGCGTCGTTAGAGAGAAAAACAAAGAACCAAAGCAGGACAAAATGCCTCCCAAGAAGCAACAGGTGAGGCCAAGAGCAGCCAACATCTCCAGCTCCCTCGACCTGGAGTCGGAGGACATCAGCCTGGAGACCACGGTGCCCACCACCGAGGACCTCTCCTCCTCCGACGAGCAGCGAGACGGATCGCAGAAGGTGACCCGTCAGCTGATCGAGAGGAAGGAGCTGCTGCACTCCGTCCAGCTGCTGAAGATAGAGCTTTCTCAGAAAAACCTCATCATAGACAACATGAAGGCCGACCATATGTCCAAGGTAGGAGAGAGGAACGGTGTTTGGTGTAATTCATCCCCAGGTTGTTCCTTTTATATATAGAGGTAAATTGTAACTAAGTACATTTACTCAAGTACTCTACTCACGTACGTTAGGTGAGTCTCTTATCTCTACGAACAACTCTTCTACATATCAGATATTAGTGTTTTAATTTATTATGAATATGTTATACTGTGTATACTAAGATACTCTTCTGTGTATTTTATACATTGAATATGCACATATTTGCTTAAATGTTTATTGTGTTGCATTTTATTCTGTTTTTATGTTTATTTCTACCAAAGGAACATTTTGTGTATTTTTACTCTTCTAAATCCATCTTGCAAATGTAGTTAGGCTGCTACTTAAAAAAGGCGGACAGAACATAAAAAAGAGTTGAATAATTTCTTCTTGCTTTATCACATTATTCTCATATTATTAGAAGTACAAGTTAGAGTTACATTTTGCCCACCTGACAAAGACAAAAACATGCAGTCACTTCCATTTCCAAAGCTATCTTTGTTGCAATAATAGTCCCATGATTGTTTCCATGTGTTTTTTCCCATGTGAGGTTGAGGAGCTGGAAGAGAGGCTGAATGATGCTATGCACCAGAAACAAATGTTTGCCCTGAGACTTGACAGCCAGCTGAAACTCAATCAAGAGGAGAACAGGTGAGAAAAAGTGATGAAGTTCAGAGAAATGTACTGTAGGAAAACTGCCATGCCCCTTGTAATTGTTGAGTCATCTGTTTAAGAACAGACATTTTGACATGGTTTTAGCAATTCATATTGGCCCACTGTCTCTCAGTTAACATATCTTCTACCGCCATAGAGTCTTGGTGTTTTTGCAGTCATCATGTTTAACCACATCACACATCTTACTGAATACCAAGTACAAATCTAACTCACAGTGTTAAAGCCAAGCCTGAAATGTCTGCTTGTAAGTGAATGGTTATCAATGACCTCATTTATAGAACAAATAACTTTTGAAAGCAGGTGCCATGCTTCTATGCCACTTTAAATGATGTAGAGAATATTAAAGCTGGAATAGATATATGTATTTAAAATAGGAAAAAGGTTTTTTATAAGGAGAACTGCCTGTGTTATCTTTCCCATCATTTATGGTAAGTACAAACGTTGCTAACAAATCTTGTCCTCACCAGGAAGCAGCAGACTCTGCGTAAACAAGAGATGGAGGCCATCCTGCTCAGGCAGCAGCAGCTGGAGGAAACTAACCGGCAGCTGTGTGAGAAGTCTGGAGAGCTGCGGAGGTCTCTCAGGGATCTGGACCTCCCCCAGGACAGGTACCATGAGCTCCGTGACCTCCCTGACGACAGACTCTCCATACAGGAATACGTGGCTGTAAGTATGGGGGGCTTTCCTGAATCTCTACACCAACTTGTAGAACCAGGAAGACAATATAGAAGACGAGACAAGAAGCTGACATGGTGACCTTTTCTCTGCGCTGTGTGTTTCAGATGCGTTTCTACGAGGTGGTGACTCCTCTGCGGGCCCAGCTGTCTGAGCTCAGTGTGAAGAGAGGAACTTTAACTGAAGACCTGGACACACACAGAACCCAGATGAGGGCTTTGATGGAGGTACGGCACACATACACTCCCTTAAACTCTACATCTGTATTCCATCTTTTTCTGTGTGAGTTCACATGTTTTGAATAACCATATTTGTATTTCACTTATTCATTATTGTATTATTCATGTATTATCAGTATTTTGTTTATTCCTATCCATCTCTGGTAAAATCGTAGACTTTGCACTGTTCAAATAAACATAACTGATTGTGCAACATTTCAACAAGCTTTTATGTAACCTTCTCCAGTGTGTGTGTGAGCACACAAGTCCAGCTGAATTCCTCTTTTTTCTTCTTTGTTTAAACGTACAATACCCCACACATCTCAAACAAACACTCATTCCTCCTGTCACATATTTAGAAAGCATAGAAACAAAGAATGTGTCAAGAGGTTCAGTAAGCTTCAACCTAAATGTGGAAAACATCAACGCCACATAAAACACATCAGTTATTGCTTGTTGTGTCAGTTACAACATTCTCAAAATAGTTCTTTTTACAGCCTGCATTGAAAAAACTGAACGTTCTGTGACCTACCCCCCCAAAAAAGCCATGCATTCAATCTAGTCAGCAGTCGTCCTGCAGGCATATTTATCCCAATGAAAAGATAATAGTGCAGCATGCTAAAGGCAGGGTAAGAATATGGGAACAAAATAACCTGATCATCGCAATCATCAGAGCATTTTCATACTAATTCATCATCGTTTGAGTATTTAAACATTATTCCTGAATAGCTTCTTGCCTTTTATACCACAGTTTGTTTTTTGACTTGGGTACATCCAGTAGGTAAATAAGGATGTGTTTTTCACTGCATGAATGAACTATTACCAGGGATTGTAAGATACTGTACATTTCGTTTAATTCCTGTCAGGGTGTCCAGAAGGTGAAATCTTGCCTTTTGTGTCTACTAAAATAAATGCCAAATATAATAATTGAAAATGTTCTGTTCTGTGACTGTGTGTGTCAACAGAGCTACGAGGAGGAGCGGCGGCTACGAACTGAGCTGGAGTTGAGGAGCCAGAGACTGACGCTGGAACTGGCCGACACCAAGCAGCAGATTCAAGAAGGAGACTATCGGCGAGAAAACTACCCTGCCATCAAACGGTGTGTGTGTCAGTTTCTGGAAAAGCTATGGAAGGCTGTGTGTATCTTTGAGTTATTTTGTCAAGTTTTTTTCTTTCATCACAACAAAACTCCAGAACCCTTTATATCTTGTCTACTTTCCCCCTCTATTGAAATGATTGATATATATTTGCAAGTTGAAATGTATGTTAACCTGTAACTGTTTATAGTGAGCGGGACAACTTTGAGGCAGAACTGAAAGATTTCAAGAGAAGATTTGAGACACTAGACCTGACTCACACTGCAGTGACCAGAGAAAGGAACACACTCAGCAAAGAGGTGCTTCACACACGCAAAAAACAAATGTTATTATTTTTGGCTTTATTGTTTTCTATAATAGTTTGTATTTGTCTTCCCCTCCAGGTGGCGACATTGCAGCAGTCAGTGAGTCTCCTGCAGAAGGATAAGGATTACCTGCACAGGCAGAACATGGAGCTCAGTGTGCGCTGTGCACATGAAGAGGACCGCCTGGAGAGGCTGCAGGTCAGGACAGCTCATGAGAGACTCATCTATTAGGACATGCAATCAATACCACTCATATTCTTCTGACATGCTCTCACTTCATGATTTTGTGATCTAGGTACAATTAGAAGACACTAAGAAGGCGAGGGAAGACGCCTATGAAAAATATGTAGCATCCAGGTTAGTCTCTGCTGTTTTACACTGGTCATCAGCAAACAATACTCTTTATAATGTGGGAGACCTGTGCCAAACACTGACATTGATGGTTTCATCTTACAGAGACATTATGATCTAGTCATTTTGTTTTATTTGTATCTTTCAACTACAGAGACCACTATAAGTCAGAGTACGAGACCAAGTTGAGAGAGGAGTTGGAGAACATCCGACTGAAAACCAGTCAGGAGATAGACAACCTGCAGAGAACCTCCAGGGAGATGTATGAGAGGGAGAACAGGTACCAGTCTTTTATTTTACATAACCCTCCTAATTAAAATGTTTGTATGGATGTTGGTAAAAACTATGACTAAATATCAGGGTAGTTTCTCATTTTGCTCTCATGCCATATCAATCATTATTTTCCTAGTCGATTTACAGATAAGACTTCTCATTTTCTTTTCTTTTTATTAACTTTTATTCAAATGAATTCTTAAAACTCCAGCATTTGTAAAAAAAATAAAAAGACATCTATCCTGGATCTAATACCAGCTGCTTCTCTCTCCTCGTGATGTTTTTGTTAATTTGGGAATGGTAAACAATAATCTCTTAGTAAATGTACACATTTATACTCTTGACATTTACATGACAGCAACTCTTAATCTAGTATACATAACACAGCAGTAACTAAAGTAATGAATGCATATGCACATATTTAACATGAGGAAGAGCTATCAGCAAGATACCTCCCGGCAGCATCACAACAAAGGAGACACAACTTCAAAAAGATGAAGAATTCCTTTATTATGAACTGCATTAACAGAACATGCCATTTCCTTTTTGCTGCATCCTGTGTTTGTGCATTTAACCAGAAACCTGCGTGAGGCCAGAGACAATGCGGTGCTGGAGAAGGACCGAGCTGTTGTTGCTGAGAGAGACTCTCAGTCTAGATACGACCAGCTGCTGGAACAGTGAGTGTTACCTTCCATCACACACATAAAGATTTGATACACCTCATCGGTAATGTTATACTGTCTTTATGGACATTGAACATCAACAGGCCAATAAATACATCTACCTTTTTATTCTTTTTTTCTGCCTTTAACTCCAACAGTAAAGTTTGAAGTGATCATAACATAAAGGAAATACTAATCACCTGAGAGCTGGATTTTTGCTTAGCGAGGTAACTTCAGGGAAAACTCTGGGTTTCCGGTCCTACGATGCTGGTTCTCTTTTTAGAGGGCTAGATCTCCATGGTAACTTATGCTGAACGGCTAGCCTGGTCCGGAGCAGGTTAGGTTGCAGGATAAGAGATCAACTCAGTGAAAGCACCGCCTGCTGACCAATCAGAGCTCATTGTGCGGAGTTCAAAGCGATCAAGTCATATTACAGGAGAAAGGAAATGCAGAAAAACTGCCGTTGCAGGAAAGACGGCCGGCAAAAATCACCGACTGTGTGAACGTGAAAATTAATAGAATATCACCTCCCATCTTCAGAGCAATCTGACTATTATAACATTAGCGTAAAGAAAGCTTACTTAAATATCTGCCACAACATAAGTAACCGGATCAGAGTAACATTACGTACAGTCCGCGGCACCGTGAGTGCAGACGTCGATGTGTCCCATTATCATTCATATCACATCATAATGTATCATATATCTCCTTATCTGAGTCAGCTGAGCCGTATCTGGCCGTGCAACACTCACAGTGTCACATACTGTATGCAGAAGTATTATTTTAAGCAACACATTAAGTGTTAACACTCGAGTCAAATGTAATTAAAGTCAGATCCACTCGTGTCTTAGACGGGCAGTGATATCATAAACCTGTTAATGTACGCATTCAAACACTTTATCTTTTACCAGCTGTATTCACCTTGCAGGTTCAGCTCTGTGGCTTTGATCCTGGATAAAGTGTTTAAGTCATGGATGTTTAAAGTTTAACGTCTTCTTCATATTTGTCTAATATTATAGTTCACTTTTCATTCAGGAAGTATGACGCTGCCCTGTCAGTACGCTTGTCCATGTTTGTGATTTGTCAAATGTTGCTAACCCCGCCCCTTTCATGTGAACGCGCACATAACTAGATAGGGTAAAGCTGGCTTGAGTTAACGAGTTGATAACCAGCGTCGTAGGACCGCTTAGCGAGAGCGCGTTTGTTTTGGATTAGGTAAGCCGGGTAACTCAAACATATCCAGGTTATGTTGAACCGGCTTCATAGTACAGGCCTCTGCTTAATGTTGGGACAAAAACACCTCCAACACATAAGTAATAAACTGTAAGATACTGAACCGCTGCCCTGTCACTTCCTGGATTCACTCGGGAAGTTACTAAACCTGAGGGCAACTGTAAAAATGTCAATAAGACCGAGAGAATGGGTTACTTTTCCCTCGTTTCATAGTGTTGGCTTGATGTGTGTGGGAGTGGACAGAAACAAACTAGTGTGATTTATGGTTTTCCAATTGAATTCCTGAGCATTTCCCTGAAAGCTGGGAGCTTGTTGTGACTGATGCTGCCGATGTGAGCCGGCAGCAGTCTGTCATTAGCTCATGTTGTGGGAGCAGCAGGTCTTCTGTGGTTGTGGTTTACTGTCTCTTACTAAAGATCACATGAATGTTTTTCTGTAACTGCGGGGTCAGGAGGTCACACATTGACGTTCACTGAATGTCACTTTAAAGCAACAGGTGTCACCGGCCAGGCTGCATGCCTTTCGAGGGAAATACGTTCAGAGCAGGTTGAATGCAGTGACAGACGGTGTTATTCTGAAGACTATTTAGATGCAGAGGAATTCCTTTTTCACTGTGGCTGATTGATTGATTGATTGAAAAGTTTATTAACAGCTTGTATATTGGGTACAGTACAGCTCAAAACATACAATTGTTAAGGGGATGCAGACCAGAGAAAGACTTTCGTCTTGTTTACATCAGGGTCCCCCATTTCCAATTCATCATGAAGCTAAGCATTATTTTAAATACCTCCTTTAATTAAACTAGCTTCAATTGTTTTGACTAGGCTAAACAAATGTTAATGTAAAGCAGCTTTTTTAGTCACATTCTTGTCGTGATTTGTATCGAGTTGCTGGTCAATATCTCTGCTCCAGGCAACAGTGCCCAGCTCAGTGTAGCCTGGAAAGGTGCCTCAGGGTCATGGCCTTGAAGGAAGTTTCCTATCTTGCGTGGAAATTGCAACATATATATACACACACACACACACGTATATATATATCTGCTGCATACAAAGATGTCTGGTTAAACAAACAGTGTATTTGCATCTGATTTGTCAAGTCCCACACCTGTGAAAACATGTTCTTAGTACTGAAAGGAATTATGTAGAAAAATATGCTTAAAAAACAAACCGTAATGTTGTCAACTATTTCTATTTTGAACTACATATCAATTCTGAATATTTGAAATGGTCTCAGTACTCATTTTCCGCACTATCAATAAACCGGTAGCAGCTGCACCTTCTCACTCCCTCTTATATCCAACACAAGTTCACACATACCGCTGCAGTGTCCATTTTGCTGTTCTCGGCTGCTAGCGAAAACAAGAACAGTTTTTATTCTAATGCCTTGATATATCTATATTTAATTTTAAAATGGTATGCCCTATGTGTTATTCCATCTTCTCTATCATATTGAAAATGGTATCAAATATGCTTTTTATAAAGTTGTAGATGTAAAAACTCCAATATCTCGACAACAATATATTTTAGGAGCTTTTTCTTTATTTTAATTTCTGTTTTAAAATATTGTATCAACAACAAACAGTGACGCACACACAGCAGCAGCAGCAGCAGCAGCAGCAGCAGCAGCAGTGTCCCTGTCCTGGGTTTCTACTACATACCAGTCATTTCTCCAGATCCAAACTACCAGCTGTTGGTCCATCCACACATACACACTTAACTCTCCCTCTCACTCTCTCTCTCTCTTTTTGCTGCGATCACATTCCCTCTCTGCTTCGCATCGAAAGCCAATAACGACAGATGCTAGCCTCAAGCCCTTAACCCCTAACCCCACGCATGCCCCTATTTTTGGGGCAAAGAATGATATGCACAAGCTTGAAAGGGCGTCAGATGATTGTAACATAGAAGACAATCTCTGCTCTCTGTTTTACAATGCTGGCTATCTGGCCACTTAGGGTGATAAAACAGACGAACAGGAAAAACAGTATTTGTCAACTCTTCGACTAAAGTGCCTCAGGGAACCCCAGAGTCGTGCACTCTTACATAGCGTAGCTGCAATTAAAAGAAAAGCGGAAAAACCAGGTCTCATTAAGTCTTCTGTTCGAGTAAGTTATATTTTTTGGGAACATTTTTCTTCTTTGCATCTAGATTGCATCCGTCATTAAAAAGAAAGAAGGCATGGAATGTGGACCGCGTGTACGTGTCTGTTACCGTGAGCACACAGCTCAGGCCCGCGCTCCACGGATGATGAAATCCTATCAGGTCGGCTGTAATAGAGAGTTATTAATATTATCCAACCGACCTCCATGGTTTAATAATGTGTGTTGGGGCTTGAAAGCTGCCTGAGGAAGAGCCCTAGGCTGAAAAACTATTTTGTTTTATTTTTATATGGCTGCAGCAAGTGATTATTAACACAACCCCTGTCAGTCTGTTTATTTGTATTTATTACTGAACCTAAGGGCAACTGTAAAAATAATGAAACATTGCCTTCATAATTTTATTCTCTTTTTCTTCTTTATTTGAATATCTTATTTTGAATCAAACCAACAGTCCAAAACACAATGATACTCAATTTAAGATGAGATACAACGGAGCAAAGCAGAAAACTCTCATTTGGGAAGTTTGAATACGTTTGTCTGCCTTATAAATGACTTCACAGATGCATTTTTACTATTGAAGTAATCACATTCCTATCTTCAGTCTGTTCTGCTTATATGAATATCCTTTTTTTTTAAAAATGCAAACAGCTTATGTCTCTATGTTGTGTTCAAGTTTCCCATCCACACATGTGTGTATAACAAGACTGGGTTGATGCAGAACTGTGAAAACGGTAGAATACACTCTGTCTCTTTCTGTCCTGTTTACTAAACACCAAAGTTGAAACATGTTTCTCAAATGCCAATAGAATCATGAAAGATCAAACAAGAACAAACATTGCTTCGAGCGTCATTGAGAAATAATCTTCTGCAACCAAAGGATTTAAAACCTACTTTGATTTCCTGCTTGACGACTTGCACTCATACTTTAGGTGCCAAGCTGTTAGACACCCCAGAGCACTCCGAGCACCCAACGTAAACAATGTTCATTGCGCAAGGCACCCCGAATACTAATTTCATTGCTAATTTCCAAATTAACATGTTATTATGCAAATTATCTCAGAATGTGAGTGCATATATGAGAAGGAATATATTTCAATATTTGTTTCTAACCACCATGTCATGTCTGAGCCCAACCGGGTGCTCAGAGCTGAGTTTACCTTCTGGATCTGTCTTCACCAAAACACATTATCTCACCTTTTCAACACCTATTAACATTGATATCAGGTGAGGTGTGACTATCTGTGTGTATCTGTCTGCGCAGATTTCGTCAGCTCCAGCTGGGCACCGACAGTCGGGTTTCAGACCTGTCCAACCAGGCCAAGCTGCACTCCTTCGAAGCCGAGCGCGCTCAGATGGTCAAAGAAGAGACGGCTAAGACCCTGGCCCAGTGCCAGGTGGAGTGTGAGAAACAACAGAGGAAACTGGAGGTACTCTTCTCGTAAAAGGAAAATCAGTTTGACTTTACAGCGGTATACCCAGGTTCAACTCTATCACAGTCAACTTTTAATATCCCCTAACTTCTCGTGATTTGATTTCAACCACTAACATTATTTGTTGGTAGTTTAAACAGTAAAAAAAACACTATGCAAAGTGTTGCCTGATTCAAATTTCACACCCGAGATGTCCACGTCTCCAAGGTTATTATAACTGTCATGAAAATAAAATGAATGTACAAAATACATATTTATTTCAGGTTGAGAAATCCCCCTTTGTTTAATCAAATCCAACATTGTCATTTTTAACAGTATACATCAATCAATATAGCTCAAGTGAACAGATTGTCACTTTGAGTGTTTCTTAAATGACAGTGTCAAGGTTCTACATCACTCATTACTCTGGCCAGTCTTTGTATGTCTGTCCGGTGGCTCCACTCTTATCTCTGTCCTCTGTAGCACTCACATTAATAAAAGGAGTTAATTGAGCACAGGTTGTTCATGATTGCTGGATGCTCTTAGCTGAGGCCCTCCTCTTCACCTGTGTTTAACCCTGTCCTGCTCACCACAGGGACATGCATGTTAAAATGATGCATTGCAAACAATCATGGAGGAAAAGAAGGAAGCAAAAATACCTTTTCTCTTTTTAAACATTCGATGAAGAGCTGGTTTAGGTTTTTACTTTGGAGTGTGCAGCTTAGCTTTGATTTTGTTCCAGTTCTTTGTAATAATGAGGTTTAAAGCTATTTTTTGAATAAAAGTCCTTTCATGTAGGATTATTTATTTTTTCTCCTATTTTTCTTTTACTTCTCTCTCTCTCTCTTTGTGATGTTATTGTACATCCTTATGAATGTGAAAAAAGGTGGAATGGTTATGATTCTTTTTAATATACACATCCACAATGACAGCAATTTTGAAAGACCAACAACACGTTTGTCAGTGCGAGTAACAACAGTTAATTACATTACATTTAGCTGATGCTTTCATCCAAAGCGACTTACAATGACAGGGACATTCTCCCTGGAGTAACTAAGGGCTAAATGCCTTACTCAAGGGCCCACTAGTGGTGGTGTTCCTGGCGGGATTTCAACTCACAACCTTCCGATCTTCACCCCACCTCACTATTCATTAGCCCACCACTATGTTTATTTTCATTTGACCTCAGCTAATCAACAGTGCTTCATTGTTTCAACAAGATTTTGTATAAAAAAATAGCTACATAATTTGAAACTAAAGTGAAATGATTAATCGCGCATCCTTTGTTTTCTTACACTGACTGAGTGTACCACTTCATTAACAATATTCCTCAGGCGCATCATTTTGTACAAGTACAAAAACCATTGTTTTCAACTGACGCCCACTGAAAAACAATTCTGTTTGCTCCAAAACCCTTCTCATCTGTTCTTCCCCTCAGCTCCTCACCCAGGAGTTTTACCAGCTGCAGTCGTCATCAGAGAAGCGATTGGCGGAGTTGCATGCCCACAATGCCGAGCAGGCGTCTCGGCTGGAGACGTATGAGAAGCTCGAGCAAGAGTTGGACCAAGTCACCATGCAGGCTGCGGAAAGTAAGATCCCGACTATGGAACATTGCACACATTACTGTGAGGTCAGAGAGATAAAAGCACCAACAAACAAGAACGGCTCCCTTCAAATGCTTTGGCCTGGCTTTAGGAAATGTTTATTATAATATGAACAGATAGCATCAAATTCTAGAGCTGTAATGGACAGCCTTGTGACACTTGATGTCAAATAAGTTAAAAGAGAAAAGAAAGATGATGTAACATAATTATTGTTTTACTATAGACTTTGCCACAGTGTTTAAATAATGGAGATGTATGGACAGTATTTGTGTTTCTGTTTGTTCCCAGTTGAGAATGAGGAGGAGGCAGAGAGAGTCCTGTTCTCATACGGCTACGGAGCAAATGTTCCCACAACGGCCAAAAGAAGACTGAAACAGAGGTACAGCACATGGTACCCTTTACAATTCAAAGATCAATCAATCAATCAATCAATGTTTATTTATATAGCCCAATATCACAAATGTTACATGTGTCTCAGTGGTCTTCACAGTGTGTACAGAATATCAGTATGACAATACGACACCCTCTGTCCTTAGACCCTCACATCGTACAAGGAAAAACTTCCGGTGAAAAACCCACAGTTTAAAGGGGAACATGGGAGAACCTCAGGGAGAGCAACAGAGGAGGGATGCCTCTCACAGGACGGACAGACGTGCAATAGATGCCGTGTGTAAATCGAAAAGATAATACATTTACAGCATAGGTAGACCAAATGTTTGGAAATGCATGTGTCTATATAATAGATGGGACACATTGTGTGAGAGATGGCACTTAACAAACTCTGGAGTTGATCACATTAATTATTTGAATTCATTAAGAAAATCGCATTTGAATATAGCATGGGAATAGGGCTGCAAACTTCACAAATAGACACAATCTTCCGAGTTTCTTCTCAATAGTTTGATCCATACAATGTCATAAAATAGTTTTAAAAAAGTGTCCATCCCACTTTCCCAAAGAAAAAGATATTCAGTTTAATGATACAAAACAGGAAAGCAGGACATTTTCAAAGGTTGAAAACAGCTTTCTATTTTGATGATACACTCAAAATAGTTGGCTATTACTTTTTTGATCTATTAATCTTTGCTGTAAGGGTTGCATTGATATTTAGGTATGCGGATATATCAGGTAGATAATAGATTATTTTGTCCTAGTTTTGTGTGTTTTCTTTTTCTAAAAATGACACGCTTTGATCTGAAATCTATGTGCAGTGAAACATGAACCCAAACGGTTGTGGTTACATAAACTTTAGGGTAAACAAGGTGGAAGTACACACTAGTACACTGGCTGAGTGTACCTGTTGGTGTTGTCATCTTTTGGAATTTTCCAAAACTGTGTTTGTGATTGTGTTTATCGTGCAGCGTTCACCTGGCCCGCAGGGTGCTGCAGCTCGAGAGGCTGAACACGTCACTGAGGAGGGAGCTGGAGAGGCACCAGTCACAGGCAGGACAGATATCTGACGAGGTACACACACACACACACACACACACACACACACACACACACACACACACACACACACACACACACACACACACACACACACACACACACACACACAGCATGTAGGTGTGGACCTGCCTCTGGACTATATTTAATGAAATAATAATTTAATGTTTTTAAAAAAGTCATACAAATTAGAATCACTGCAAGTCAGTACCTGTATCGCACAATTGTTTCCCCACTATCACAGATCTCCTCCAGCAACTCAGATTATGGTTATTCCGCAGCTTCTATCAAAGCCTTGTGATTTATCTCAGCTGGTTTTACCTCTCTCGGATGACATTACATAGTCATTATCTCTCATCACCCACTATTTACCTCATCACTCCATCGCACGACACTCTGCTGTGAAAGTCAATGTCAAATGCACATCTAATCGCTCTTTAAAAGACATATCGTGCAAAACAGAAAAGGGATTTTTGCAGCTTGTGAGGTCGATCAGCACATGGATCATCAAACACATTTCAGGACTCTTTAAGGAGGGTGTCTTCTGCTTTTATTTTCCTCAAAAACCTTGGTCCAACAACGGTCTCGCCAATTCTTTCAAAGCTGTGTCAGGAAAGTGACAGGTTCTTTGAGAGCAGACACCTCACACCTTACATGAGAAGTTAGTCTTTCTTAGTACCTGTCACACTTGTTGACACAGTGGGAAACACTGCCAGAAAGCGTGACGACCAGGCTCTCCCAACAACTCACCTAGCCAATCACTGAGGCTTTTGTTGTGTTTGGCACACCATACATGTGTGTGCAATGTTTAATATTGGGTGTGTGTATGTTGTCTGTGAATGTGAAGTCACTTGTCTACCACTTTAAAAATTAAGTAAAATGTAAGTAAACATTATACAATGCTATGTTTGTCTCTTCTAAATGTAATTATAAGTCTAATGTCAATGAGAGGAGAGATTGTGCAAGTTGGAGTAAAGGATGGGCCGGTTTGAGACTAAATAAACCGTCCATTCAACTGTCGCCTGTGATTGACTGACACTCAGCTGGAATGCCTCATATTCATTGAGCGTGACAAGAAAGAGTGAAAAATTATACTTTTTATTCTCAAGAAAGGGTGTTAACCACTTCACCACCCACACAGATGCTCTGACTAAGTAACTATTGTCCTTAGCCTCCCACCCAGTTCTACTCGCTACTGGCTGGCTGTAAAAGTGGTTTAATGAGTAACAACACCCTAACTTTATTGTTTTGCAGATTTTAAGCATGATACTGGCTGAGTAATATTTGATTACACACATGGAACATTCAGATTCTTATGCGAGGAGTTTTTTGACAGTAATTGTAAATGAAAGGTTAATAACTTTGAGTCTTTAATAACTTTATTATATGTCTTCATACTACTACTCTTAATACAAAGGATACAACTTGGATACACCTTTTCATAAATCTCAATTATATGGCCACCATTGATGACATCAGATATAAGGAATATCTTGGCGGTGGTTGGGGCTTCAAGTCATTCACAGATCTTAATTTTTTCAATATTAACCGCATGTACAAATAGTTTTAAAGTGAAAATATTCTTGAACTAAGTCATGTTGAGGTTAATAAACATCTAACGGATAAACGGTTAGGCCCTTGTTGCATCATACATGGATGAGTTCATGTACAGCACACAGTGAAGACCTGATTCCCAGGTGTATAATTAAGTGCGGGGGAAAACAGCCACCTTAATTCACACTGACAGTACTAGGTGGAGTATTTTTGTTTTATATATCATTTCTGAAGTATTTACATATGTGTGTTGTTCCCCAGTTGTTGGCAGCCAACCAGCTGTTGCAGCAGACGCAGCAGCCCTATAGCTACCTGATAGAGACGGTGAGACAAAGAGACACGCAGATCAACACACTGAAGGAGCGTCTTTCCTCGCTCCAGGATGAAGTCAGGTACAGAACACGCCGTTCATAAAGAGAAACACTTCCTTCTATAAAAGAAGGAACTGAACAGAAAATAAAGTCACCACACGTGACCTTTTTTCTAATTGATGGCGATTAAGTCTGTTCTGTCTTGTTTGTCGAACATTTTCTTTGTCAATTTAATTGGTTACATTCTGTGTCTTGTAATTTACTCATCATGGCAGCAGGCTGTAACTACTCGCCCTTGGGCATAACAACCTCCATTTAAACCTTGTCTGTCCATATCACATCTATCTCTTTCTGTCTTCGTGCAAAGCTGATTGTGCAAGAGCCTGTGTATGTAAAGAAACAAAACTTATGTAAACCATACAAAGAGTTTGTCTATGCCCACAACAAGTGAGTGTTTCACATCAGCACACATTTAGCTTCCTGGCACTGACCTTAATCTCCCCTGGCCCCCTCTGTTTTTGAACCTGAGAAATATGCAAACTGACAGACTGCATGTTTTCTCTTGCTGCTCACTACCACTGAGCGCTCACCTGGGGCAAGCAGCAGAGCGAAAAAAAATCCTTTAAAATCCCCATAAGCTTCTCAAACCTCCCCACCTGACAGAGATATTGAAGTCTTCCTGTGGCTGTGCAGTGCCATCTGTTAAACAGCTGATACACCTATTCTTACTTTATGTTCTTCAATCTCTCTCTGTCTTAAGTAATAATTGTATTCACCGTTTGTTTGGTGATATTCAAAGTTGAGGCAGATCTCAGGCTATAAGAGTGGTGACACTGCTGCAGTTTCAAGATTTGCAAGATGATTTGCTTGAAAGCACCCTCCATCACAAGCTCCTGCTTGTATGTTTCACAGCCGCAGGAAGGAACACCTGAACAGTGTTGAAGAGTTTTCTCAGAGAATAAAGTCCTAATAAACTTTCAAAGTTGATGGTTTCATGCCAGTTATTTATGGTCACAGACAGTGCTAGTACACACGAGTGCTGTCTTTTCTTGGCTGATTGGTTTATAGCCAGCATTTCTTGTTGACCGTAAACCATAATAATGCCATTGCCAAGTTTGGGTATATTGCTTTATTACAGAGAAAATAATACCCTGTCTTTAAGAATTTATAAACGTCATCATGTTTCACAGAACCCTTTAAGTAACTAGAACATTACATTAATAACTCTCAGTAAGTACAGTCGTGTTTTTTCGTTTAACTCAAGATCTGCTCTTATTGTTTTTGGTTGTAACCCCAGTTCTCTGAGGAAAGAACGGACCGCACTACAACAGGTGAAAAACAACATGGCAGCCGATCTGGAGAGACTCCTCAACCATCGAGAGGTACACATGATAACAATGCTTCTTTTTTTTAATGTAAATGTTTGATGGTTTCCTCCATGATGACAACAAACTTCTGTTGTCCAATTAACAGTTAAATCCGAGAAATAGTTAATTTAAGACAAATAAAAGCAACTAATCTTGCACTTGAGAGCATGAAACCATTTTATATTTGTTAGGTTTGCTTGAAAATGACAACTGCTTAATCTATTAGCAAATGAGTCACTGAATCTATTTCCATCAATTGTTTAATTGATAAATAATATGAACGTTGCAACTCTTAATTGAACAGGCTTTTAATAGTCAGACAACTTATTTCTCTGGGTTGCAACGTTTCCTTCAAGATTGCGTATGCTCGTATGTGAGTGCATGTTGGGAGTGCGTCCCCCCCCAGCCAGCCGTTTGCTGTTTGAAGTATGTGCCCTGTCACAGACAGCTGTTCCTCTGCTTGGCTGCTTGGGATGCCACTGTTGTGCGTGTGTGTTTCTGTGTATGTGTGTGTGACAGTGCGTGTATCTGACATGCCATTGCTCATGTCCTCAGGGGTGATAAATAGAACCGTGAAAATGGTCCAGAGTCCTCCCCTCTGCCTAACCCCGCAGACCCTTCAACTTGTTGAGCTTAATGCAAGTCGTCCCATAGTTAAAGTTAAGAGGACAAACATGTCAACAGAAAGCAGCAATAAAAATTCCTGGAAACAAACATTGATGCAAATGAATCATCAAATGTTGAGGAAGCATTAGCTTAAAAATATATGATAATTTTTGCATTAAAGGTATTACAATCCTAATAAATATTTGTAAAACATTTCTTATATCAGAATCTAAAGAAAACTCATTGCCAAGTCGTTTTACATACAAGGAATTCAGTTTAAAAAAACAAATATAGAGTTATAAGAACCAATAAAAAAACGATTACATATATAAAAAAAACGATTACATATATTAAAAAAACGATTACATATATTAAAAAAACGATTACATATATAAAAAATGACTCAAATATTACAGCTTATCATAATTTAGTGAGGTAGATCTATGCCGTTTTGAAGAGGTATTGTGCAGAAATGATCAAAAATACAGAGGAATGTTTTGTTCACCCCTGTCGGATTTGCACCCAGCCAAAAAATTATCTGGCGGTTTAGTTGAGATTTTTTTGCATTTTGGAAAACTAAACTCTGAGGTATTTTTCATAAAGATTCATGTTTATTGTTCTGCTATCATTTCCACATCCCTATTTTTCTGAACCATGTGATTCTGCAGGAGTTAGCGGTGATGAAGCAGGTCCTGATCAGCATGCGGTCCGGACAGGGAGACGCTGTAACCCTATTGGAATCAGATAAAGCTGCAGGGAAACACCAGTCCAAACGTATCAACAGGACCACAGAAGAAGAGTCGCCAAACAAACCCAAACCCACTGTGTTTGTAAGAGTCTGACAGGGCAACGCCCTTGTATGAGTCACAGCACCTTAACCTGCCTGGACAGAAGTTCACACAAAGGAGCAATACAGGTTCACAGGAAATAATAAATTGTATTTTTGTCATTTAGTTTCAATTGAGCTTTTCACTACAGTCAGCTGAGCAAATATACACTGTAGTATACATCCTTGAATCATGAGAAAGTCAATTATGTGAGATGTTAAGAAAAGCTCCTGCTGGCACATCCTTTTCTAACATTTTTTCCTCTTTTTTTTTTTCATTTGCAGACAAATAAAGAAGCTCCTAATTGGCACCAAAAGATGAAGCAGAAACCCAAATGAAAATATTTATTTTTATGTTATGACTTGTTTTATTAATTTATCTAGAATTTTCCAATGTAAAAAACTTTTGATATACAAAAGCAGAAACTGTTGCTGGTGTCCGATTGTTTTGTTGTTCTCATCCTTGGTTACATATTGTTCAGAGAGGATAAATTCCCAGCTTACTGGTTCAGTAAGTATTACCTTATATACTCATTCCTGGCAAACTGGCTGCCCAAAAATTCCTCTATCTTGGCACTGTTGTTTTTTATTAGGTCTGTCTATCATTATTTCCTCATCTTTTCCAGGTTTGCAGATAGTGGTGGCTACAGACAAACAGCATTGCAGGAACATAAGCCGCTGATTTGAACGAGCTGAGGCTCCTTTGGCTTTAAATATAGACATAGTAGACATACCTCTATCATTTCAGACCACGTTCTTATCGGTGTCAAATTAAACTCAACCAGAGGATTGCTTAGAGGCTGTGTTGTTCATTTCTTTTGAGCATAAAATACTTCACAAACAACCATTTTGTTTTTTTGTTAAATGAGGATAAAATATAAGAACTTGTTTTTGTAAAAGCTTATTATATCCTACACTGTATACATGTTTTTGTACAAACTAAAATGTGTGAGTGCAGCCCCTTGCAGATGGTATTTTCCATAATAAACTTAGTGATAAACTGCGATTTCTAACACCATCCACGTCACATTAAAAGAATGACCTGTTTAAAAAGTAGTTTTTACTCCTTAATTTGCATATGAAGTTCAGTTTACCTGTCAATGGAAGTGCTATACCCAACCTGAGAATATTGATTTATAATGAGTTTTAAAAAATAGTCTCGGATCGCATTTTAAAGTCTGTATTACCAACTGGTGGTGTGGGGTTTGAAATAACCGGACATTTAGGAGGCATGTGGGTCTAGTTGCTGCCTTAAATTGCCCATTTGTGTTTTATTTGTGTATCTTTTGGGACTATCAGGTTTAAAAAGTGACTTTAATTGCAAGAATAGACCAGGTATTTAGATACAATATAATATTCCTATTAGAGATTATCTATATAAGTATAATACATATTTGATATAAACTAAAAACACTGGAGGGGAACCATGAATTAACCTTGACTTCTACTATGGCTGTGAATGCTGTCTGTCAGGCAGGTCCTGTAGCCTAGTTTACGACACTGTTGTCAGTGTATTTAGATGGAGTAGGGCGGTGGCCAGTGAATGAATGATCAAAGCTTAAACGCTTGATGGGCGGTGCATATGCAGTATTTACACTGGGTCGCTCCGCCCTGTAGCAGGAGATAGAAACGGTCTGTGGGCCGGTGGAGGGATGAAACAAGTGAAGGGGATGTAGCAGACAGGCTCACATTATTAACTCCACCTCACGCTCTCCACCTCGTCGGCTCCACTCCTCTCACTCCGCTGTAGCATCCTCCTTTTAGCAGAAAAGGACGAGCGATCCTTAGCGGCGCTGCACCCGAGCTTCATGGCCGCGACCCTGGCGATGAGCGGCGGCGGGCAGGAGGACCCCTTCTACCCGCTGCAGAAGGCGGCTCTGCCCGCAGGATTCCCCCTGGAAGACTCGCTGTTGTTCGGCTTCGACTGCAAGATCACAGAAACAGACAAGACTGGACACAATGACTACGCACAGGTAAACCGGGTAGAAATCAAACCGACTTGATGTATTTCATTGAATGGGCGTGGCAGATAGGTTGTAGATCCAGTTTATTTAGCTGGCCTCTAAATGTCCATCGGCCTAGCTGATGTTAACCTCCACTTTCTTTTGCACTATGTTCGGTGATTATGCGAGCAGGCTGCGGCCAGCTGGACGGAGCCGCTCCGCCTGCAAACGCAGTCACCGCATGTTTTCTCTGCCAGCCAGTTGGCCACCAGTTGTTGGTCACCCCCCTCACCATCATACCACGCTGACAACAACTGACTCCAGCTCCGGACAGAAAGCTCCCGGCAACTCTGTCCCCAGTTAGCAGGAAACTTGTGCAGCAGAGGAGAGAGTGCAATATAACAGCTGGTGGATCAGGAGCCTAGAAATAGCAGCCCATCCCCAGACTACTGCTACTGCTGCGGATAGAGAGGCATGGGTGTTTCCCTATTCCCTTTCATGTTGCTGTTTCATCCTCTGCTGCAGGGTTTCTCTAACTTTTATACCTGCCTTAATATTCACAGGAAATAGAGTGAAAAAGGCCCTATTTGACATCAAGTTGTCCACCTGTGATTCCAGTTGGATCAGCCCGAGTTTTCTTCTTTAGTCTGTTGTCATAGTTGCAATTGTGGACATTTATTAGGGTTTTTTCTAGTGGTATTAGTTCTTATTTCCATGGCCTGATTCTCAACGGCCTGATTCTCAACTGTTGGCCTCACAGCTGATGGGTTCCTGAGTTCAGCTTCGCAGCCAGAGAGTGAATGTGGAATGTAGGAACTGCCTATTGATGACTACTTGATAAATGTTTTAGCGGTGACTGTCCTATCAAACCTTTGTCTTCTCTAAATAGCGCCTCAGAATGCTTTCATGGTAGCTCATGAGAAGCAAGCTGAAAACATTTGATTCAACCAAAGTTTTCTTCAAAATGAAATGTCTCTAAACTAGACTGTTTTGTTTGTGTTTCTATCTACAGGCAAAGTTTGAGATGGACAGGTACCTCTCCCCTCAGTCTCTACCACTTCAACCTCACCAAAGTCAGCAGAAGAATCAGAGAGACTGTGTGTCCGCGCTGGATCAGTTCTTCACTGACAACCATACAGGGGCCCCCTACACCCTCAACATGAATCTGTACCTCCCCGACGCCGCCTACCTGAGGATGGGCTTGTGTCAGCAGGTGCGGCCGCCTCAGCAGCAGAACCACACAGGTCTCACCCAAATCAAAACAGAATCTGCTCCCCCGTGTTTCTCCCCCAACATCCAGCTGCACTGCTCCAACACAACGCCCACCAGTAGCTGCAGCACATCTGGGCATGGCCCCGGCAGCAGTGCCATGGAAACCTCAGCCATAAACATGACGCTAACAGGGTTGCCGGACTTCACCAGTGTTTTTAACCATGCGGTAGACGGCCGCGGTGATGAGTCGGTACCAGAAGTGTTCATCAAACAGGAAATGTCACCGCAGTTTGAACAACACGCTCTCCACCACCATGACAACAGCGGCTCACTGTTTCAGCTACTGAACTCCGGCTTGGACCATCACCATGGCAATGGTATGGAGGCTCAGCATCATCATCACCACCATCATCATCAGCAGATACAGCACACTTCCACAATCCACACACCTTTCCATGACATGCCGGTAGCTTCTTCTGCGTCTCAACAAGAGCAGACAGCCAAGCCTGCGTACTGCGGCCTGGGTGGCCGGGTGTACACACACCCCCACGCTCAGGCCCACCCCCACTTCCTCCAGCACCAGACGCCCTACCTGCCGCCCTCTCCCCCGAGCTCGGAGCCCGGCAGCCCTGACAGGCAGAAGGAGCTGCTTCACACCATGTCCCCGCCTCCCTCATATGCAGCCACCATCGCCTCCAAGTTGGCAGGCAGCCCCCCTGGGATAGGCCCCGGCCCAGGACCAGGTAGCTTAGCCCTCCCCCTCACCACAGCTCCCACTCCGTCCCCAGGCCAAGCTTCAGGCGTTCCCCAAGTACCTGCAACAACCCCAACTCCAGCCCAGAACACCATGTCTGCACGCTATAACCGGAGGAACAACCCAGATTTGGAGAAACGACGGATCCATCACTGTGATTACCCAGGTCAGAACAATTACACAGCTCTCTGATTCTTCTCACTGTGTGTTTATTCTTAAATTGAGCTGTGGTCAGGTGAATATTTGGTCACTCACAAACTGTAAGAAAAAACAGATCTATTTTGAGACACCCGTGCATTTTTGAAAAATGATATGTTGTGTGTAAAACGATTTCCCAGGCTTATGAGTCACGATATGTACTAGTGCCACAGCAGTGTACACGCTGCACTAGCATTAAAATATTTTGGCAATGCAGAACATCAATCACTGCCTTACAATTAACCTTCTGGTATTATACCTTGCTTTTATTGTCTCACCTCAAATGACTCGGGCACTCTCAAGCTCTCACACATTGTTGTGGCTTTTAAGACATTGCTGGTATGATTGTGGAATGAACATGCATGGGTGTAATTAATTGAATGTTCTCCTGAAGTCATTTGATCATCGCACCACAACACGTAATTTGCATACAGTCACACTTTAGATAGTTGGTTCAGATTGCACTTGTACGATGTGCAGCTACTTGTAGGACATGTAATGTCAACTAGCCTGTGGCAGCGTGTAAAATAGGGATTAAGCCGAGCCTCCTGCAGCATGTTATCACAAGTCCGATGAGGCAGATCCATCATATCCACGCAAGGACACATCCACACTCTAAACAAGTGTATAATATTAGTCTCACTGCAGCAGCTGTTCACTCTTTACATGTTTTCAATATGTGAAATGTAATATTTTCATTTAAAGCCAGAACAGATCAGAAAAACATCTTTCTAAATCAATCAAAATCCTAAATCTTTTCAGAATGTTTCCACGCACACTGTTTATTTTGTGAAAAGGGTCTTGTTTTTCTGTATTTAAAATATTTCGACTTGGATGTCGAAAAAAAGCGTGTGATTATTGGCATGCAGTTTATTTTTAAATACGCCCAAATGAAAACAGTTTTAATACGAGAAGCATGTGTGCCCCTTATTTACACAGTCACGTGTACTTTTGATAAATCAGAATAGCAAAAACAAACGTTTACAGCTTCTGTTGTTCATTAGTTCACATTTCTAGCACTCAGCACATTGGGTAAACGCATATCTGACACTTCTGTTTGTGTTTATCCTTCTCTCTGTTGTCAGGCTGCAAGAAGGTCTACACCAAGTCGTCCCATCTGAAAGCCCACCTCAGGACCCACACGGGTAAGACATTCCTCCAATTAATGCATCTTTTTTAAACGGGGAAAAATACGCTGCCCACGCGACTTGTATTTCGGTATCTGCTCTGGCACCAAGTTGCTAGGCAGAGTGTTGTGTTCCTGGCATGTGTGTGTAAATGTATCCTGCCCCATTCCCATCCTCTGCCCAATATACTATTCCATCAAAACAGGTGGAAGTGACACACTTCTGCCAGGGGATGACTCTCAAACTATGTGGTCAGCGTTAGATGCATGGTGCCGTCTCTCTTAGGATCTGTGAAGACATCAATGTTTGAATGCCTTATTATTGTGTGGATCTTTGAAATTATAAATATGTACAAAAATACCTTCTTGTTCCACTTAGATTCTGGGCAAAATCAACAAACAAGGGCTTAGGTGTTGGGCCCCACCTCACTCCAGCTAACAAAACAAAGCTTCTGTTGATATCTACGCTCTCCTCACTCGTATGGATACACAAACACACACCAATCTCATTCTTACCACTTTAGGATCCAGAGTTTGTTCCACTGCTTGTTCAGAATACTGTTGTGGGTGTGCGTGCCTCACATTTCGTTTTTGGGAACATGACACGACAATTAAATCTGGCGTCATTCATGCTGCAGGCTGATTGTGGTTATTGCAGTTATTATAGACCACAAGATGAGGGCACGCCATGTAAAGAGGGATGTAGCAGCAACTTCCTTATCCTCTCTGCTTTTGTCAGGCCCACTTAGTTATTTTATCCCCCTTTTCCCATCCTTTTTATTCATCTAATCAATCTCTTTTCTCTTTTGTGCCATCCTCCCACTTTCAACACTCCCCCCATTTCTATCTTTGTCTGTTACTCATTCTACTTATCTTATTCAGCTGCTTGAATGCACACTTACACACACACACACACACACACACACACACACACACACACACACACACACACACACACACACATATACATACACCTGTCAGTAATCTGGATGAGATGATTCCTAATGCGTTTTTGTCCCTGTGGGAGTTCCCACTCTAATCTCCATCAACATCCATTACCCTGATTGTTTGTGTGTGTGTGTGTTGCTGTGTGCGTGTGTGTATTGTGAGTTGTTCTCCCGGTTCACTTTTTTTGTGTGTTATTTTATTGTCTCTCCTATTTGTGTTTCAGGTGTGTGTTCCTCAATTTGTTGATGCTGTTGTTCATTTAAATGTCATAATGGCATTACTGTCGCTGTTTTAGCGACGCTGCAAAGCTTGCTGTGCCTGTGTGAGGTTTTGTTCACACAGACGACAAAATAAATCCTATTGTGTTCACTTAACTCTAGTAGTATTCAGCATGCAGACAGATTTATATTTAATTTGTCCAGGTGCCTACATCTCTTTCTGCTTTTACCACATTTAATTCAGGTTTAATTGAGGAAAAAAGGATGATGTTTTTGGTGCATTGAGATTCAAACAATTACAAACAAACTGTGGCTTGCTTTTAAGACACATTTTAATCAATTACATTGTGAAGCAGTATTTGCCAACTTGAAATTGAGCAGCAAATTAAAATAAAAAACTACTGAAAGAAGAAAAGGGATCATAATTCTGTATCAATTGTTACCTGACAGAGCTAAATTCATAGACGTATACCAGTACACAGAAGTACATAATTGTGTTTCCTGCGAAGTCTTGTCCTTGGGCGTGTGATACACATGTTGTTCCATTAATTAAATAAATAATATCACAAGTATGTATGTGGGTGGTTTGCAGAAATCTCAATACCTGGGCCGATAAAAACTAAAATGATCTGCATGGATAGTCACCACTGGTTGATCGTGCCGTGAGTGAATGAGACTATTCACACACGTTTTCCCAAAGTAGCTGGCACTATATGTAAACATTATTGGAATGACAGAGAAACAAACCACATCTGTCAAAGAGAAACGCACAATAGCCAAGTCAGACAATGCTGAGCGTGGGAAACATGAGCAGCGTTTGTGCTTCATAAATGCCTATGACAGCGTGATGACTGTATATGATGGGATGCAACTTTAGCTTTCAGTAGAGCCTGTTTTGCCTGTTGCTCCACCCAATTGAGCAAGTCATGTATTGCAGGGAGTTCATGTTTGTACTAATAATAATTAGTTTAATTGGTTCTCATAATGTTGTCATATCTCTGTTATTTGCTGAAGATCATGTGATTTAACCAGAAATTCAGCTCAGTGATGCCATTTGTTTTTTTATTTAGTCAATTTATTGAACATGTTGGAAACAAAACAAACAATAATATTAATTATTTAATTAATCAAGGAGAAGCAAAATAAAAAAACTTTCAAGCAAATTCTAAAATAGCCGGTCATATTCAAAAAGGGCAAGAAGAAGCTTAAAAGTGTTCTGGTCCTCCCCCCTCTAGCGTACATTGTTCATGAAAATAAAAGTTTAGGTCATCGTCATCGTCATCAGCATTCGTGATATTTGATTCATTGTTTTTAACAAATCATTTGCATGATTCATTCAGGATTTGGTTTATAAATAATTGTTTTAGATAAAGTTTAGATAAAGGAGCGCCAGCACTCATTCAGACTTTTTCTTCTTTACATCCTGCAGGTGAGAAGCCGTACCGGTGCACGTGGGACAGCTGCGACTGGAGATTCGCCCGATCCGACGAGCTGACGCGCCATTTCCGGAAGCACACGGGCGCCAAACCCTTCCAGTGCGCCGTCTGCTCGCGCTCCTTCTCCCGATCCGACCACCTCGCTCTGCACATGAAAAGACACCAGAACTAGCAGCGTTTGCACACACACACACACACACACTGCAAACACACAAGCACTATGTTGACACACCCAAAGCACTCACTTCATCTTCCACAACGTTACAAGCTGCCTGATGACACCACAGCTGCTCCTGGTGCTGCTATCCTGTGCTGAAACCGTACGATAGCCTAACAAACATGTTGCTTTTTAAACGCGAGTGGGACGAATCGGAGGTTGTAAGGTAGAACAATAATTGCCAGATGTAGTTCCTGGTCCCTTAACCTCCAGATATACTTAGTATAGATTTCTTTGGACAAACACAGAAAAGAAAAATTATAACAAAAAGAAAATGGTAGCTCCAAAATGTCTCAAGCTTTTTTTTGTTGCAAAACTAGTCAAACCACTTTTTTTTTGCTCCATGGTTTGTTAGTTTGCTCATATAACTGGAACATCCAGGTTTGAGTTTTTACCAAATCCTTCGGTTTGCACTGGAAATCTTAAATCGGAGCCTTTTTTGGCCCATGCATCTCATTCACCACTGGAAAGATCCTTATCACTACTGGACTGAATATTTGTGAACGCCACAGAAACCTTTGCTGTTCAGATATAAAACATTGAAGGCATTTATACTCTGGAGAGGGAAGATAGTGCAGGAAGAAACGAGGGAGGGGTGGAGATGAAGAGATAGAAAGATTTTAGTTTTTATAGAGAGGAGATGTGAGGACAGAGGAAGGTGGATGGATGGTAAAGAGCAGCAATTAGGTGATACATTATTCATGATGTCTTTTGATGGATTTCCAACCAGAGAAATGTAAGCAGAACCCGTAGACATATCTGAGAATTAATTCAGTTAAAACTGAATTTGACTTTATTTTGATGCACAAGCTTGAATTAAGCATCTTCAAAATACAATTACCCGTACATCTATCTCATCCAGCCTTTTTACGTTCAACGTTTTAACCAAAGTATGATCTTCATCCTCAACACCTTATAAAGTGCCTCCTTCTCTGATTTGTATGTGTTTTTGTTAAGTGGTAGCAGAGCTGTGATCAATGTAGAAAGTCCTTTTTAAACACACTTGGTGCTGTTTTTATTTCTTAATCTATTGAAAGCTCTAAAAAAAAAAAGTGAATTATTTTTAAATGACAGGTTTACCCATTATTCGTTGTGATTTAACAGATTGGCTCAGGCCACTTTACGGACATCCTGATGTTGATTTTTTTTTAATGAAATGACAGTCAGTCTTCTCTCTGACTCTGTACACAACTAATTACATTGAGGTTCTATCAGTCAATCAAACACGGACATATGTTTTGTTGAAGGAGAAGTTCACAATATTTAAAGTCTTTCTTGAAACAACATGTCCGTATATTGCAAGAGTTGTTGCTGCAAGTGTTCCTGCAGCTAGCCCCAATCAAAACATGTTCAATGTCAATGATGGGAAACAAAAATAACAGTATATGTGAAACAACATGATTATATTAGGCTTCTAATCTCAAAATAATCAGGGCAAAATAATCAAAAACACTAACTTTGTAAGATACCCAGCTGATTTTGATTGATTGATCTCAAAGAGACTTTAGTTAAAATTAGGAAGACATTTATTTTTTTACCAAAAAAGGATTTTGTTCCCCATCGCTTTCATTGATATTGCTTTAGGGAAATGTCAAGTCACACTGACTATAATGGACTATTTTAATTGACATATGAACATGAGAGTATTTTTAAAGACAGAACAAATGTGAACCTTTCAACATACGCTTGTCCGCTTTGATTGTGTGATTCAGCCTGCACCTATAACTGTATTTGTTCATTCACTGCAGGTAGCATACATATGATATAGCACTGTAATGTATCATGGTAAATCTGACTATTTATTTGTGTAGAACTGGGGGTTGTATCAGATCAACCGTCTTTCTCCCCAGCAAAAATGCCTTAATGTAAATATATGCACTGTAAATAAGTATTGATTTTATTTTTTTTTAAGTTTCCCTTTTTTGTCATTGTTTTGTAAACAAAAGGGCACAAAGAGGAAAATGCCCTGCATCCAAAAATATTTGAGCCTGTTTTTTATTTTTTTTATTTTGATGCCATTGTTTTATATATTGTCCTTCCAGCAACTTATTTTGTAGACTTGTTTTCTTCCTAGGTAAACGTTCCAAAGACAAAAGTTGTTTTTTCTTCAACTGAGTGAAACCGATCCTAATAAAGTCAACTGACACTTTTACATATGTGCTGTTGTGCTGAAGTTAATGGGACATTTCTTCTTTTACCCGCTAAGAATGACTGAATTTCAGTGCTGTACTGATCAAAGCATGCGGTACATTTAGTGTTTTTGTCCATGAGGTTTGTATTAAAGTACATTTTGTTCGAGTAAGATATTGTTTACAGACCGAATGTGGTGTTTTTAGAACAAGCCTTGACCAGGCCTAAATGAAACAAATGGGACATAACCACATTTCAGTCTCTTATAATCAAAACATGTTTTTTGTGTTGCGCTGATCCACTGTGTCAGGAATTCTCTGCCGCGATCCGACATGCTTAGAAGGTCAGTTTCAGTAAAGGGAGATAAGAAGGGGAGATGTGGAGGAGAAGCCAAGCGTTCTCTTACGGGACCTGTGAGTAACCTGCAGCACCCTCGCTGATCAACAAACAATGGTCCTTTGATGTCCCAGCAAGAGACAATGGATAAGAAAATAAATCTGACCACCACTCAGGGACCGGAGGGGAATCCCACTGAAATGGATGTACTAACACGTGCACACACACACACACACACACTCGCAACATATGTTCTTGATTTAAGTCATAAATGTGACCCAGGGTCTCTGTTGTAATCTACCTCAGATGTCAGAAAAATAAGGAGGTGGAGGGGAGAGAGTGAAAAGTGAAATGCAGAACAATCTAAACAAAGGAATCTCAGAGGGGACCCAATCAACCACTTCCGTCCTCCTAAATGTTCTCTTATTCTCCTCCTCCGCTCTTCTTATTTAATTGTATTTTCTCTCCTTCTTTGTCTTTCCATGCACCGTATCCCCCTCGCCTCCCCGGTGGAAAGTATTGTATGAAAGTCCAGGGGCGCAGCTCCATAGGTCAGAGTGGAGACTGTTCTCATAACCTGCTCTGCACCTCATCTTTTCCCCTCTTTTTAATCACACACCTCGTCCTGTCAGCTCCATCTTTTCCTCCACCTTCAACTCAAGAAGGGGAATTTTATCCTCCGCTCTTTCCTCAGTTGGCAAGTCACCCAAATTATTCAAAAATATATGAAAATGTCAACCTGCAGGTATATTTCTGAGTGTGAGAGAATATAAAAAAGTTAGTGTGAATGTTTCACACACACACACACACACACACACACACACACACACACACACACACACACACACACACACACACACAGTGGTGATGAGTGAGTGGGAACTACCGGTTCATGTTTTGGATCATCTAAATTAATGTCGCACATCTGGAATAAGGCTCCTGCCTGCTCCACCCTCTGCTGTGCTGCGTTGGTGTGATTCCCAGTTTCCGTGTGTGTGTGTGTGTGTGTGTGTGTGTGTGTGTGTGTGTGTGTGTGTGTGTGTGTGTGTGTGTGTAGGTATAATGTTTCCAGTGCTCCTCTCTTGGAACAGACCACCCACTCAGAAGACCAATAGAAGGACTACAGGGAGCCGGATAGACAGACACACACACACACACACACACACACACACACACACACACACACACACACACACACACACACACACACACACATGCAACTCCCTCCAAAGTCAACCATTCCCTAATATTCTCAGAATAGAACATATTGTTATCAGAGATGGAAGAGATACCAGAACAGCTGACATACTATCAAAAAGTTAAGAACATAATATCATAAATTGAGGAGGGTTTCATTCCCAGACACTACGGTCATTAAAAAAATTACTGCAGTGCCTGTTTCAGATGTACTAATGTTGCCGATTCTTGGGTTTCGAATTAAGACCATGGAATGAAACACTACAGTCTATCACAGCATCAGAATTAGATTTATTGCCAAATAGGTTCACACATACAGGTAATTTGCCCTGGTGTGTAATGGCTCATACATGAACACAGCTAGAGGAATTAGGTTGTAAAAAATGATCAATTATAGGGCTATTATTCAAACTTAGAAAATAAAGTATGTGCAGTATACCCGAGTTTAAAGTGGAAGGGGTATTGAAGATCAGAAATGTTAAATACAGTCTAACTCTTATGCCATATGGTTCATATTTCCTCACATATTTGTGTTAAACATTGTAAATGTCAGATGGATAATTAATGTATTATTGTTATTATTTAATTAGTGATTAAAAGAGACCCATAGGATAATTTTCGCCCCCAGCAGATTGATCCCTCCCTGACATTAACCTTTTTTAAACAGCATCAGCACTGGTTCACCACAGATCAAAGTGGCCTTTAGGCAATGGCTGAACACTTGCAGCAGAATAGTGATTTAATTAGTCTCATTTTGAAATGAAATACTTTGGTTTAAAATATTCCTTCAGCTGCTGCTATATTTATTTATTATTTGTAAATATTTTAGTTGATTTAACAGGGACAGAGCATATTAAAATACATTTATGTTAATGGAAACAAAGGCTATTTTTCTGCTATAGTACCTGGAGAAATGTGTTAAATTCACCCTAAAAATAAATCATACTATTTAAAGAAAATGACACGTTAATCAAATCATTAAAACATGCAACTCACAATACTTTAAATGGTAATAAAGACAAAAACTAAAAATACATATAACACGTAGCAAGAAGATAGTCACTGGTTTAAGCAGTACAGAAAGCCAGAGACCTGGACAGTGCCATATATTGTTTTAGTGATGATGTTTTTAAAATAAAGGACGAAGTGTTGTTTGATTCACATTCACAAGCTGTTTTATTAATTTACTTTTTGAAGTTCAAGTTCTTCGTCACTGCCTGCTTCATCATGTGAAACCCAACAGGAAGTATCAGTTGACAAGGAGTTGTAACATCACGCACAACACAGTGACTAAGAAGAAAAATATGACAAATCCATCGAACCATAAACCATCATAATGGTCAGAGTTACGAGTAAAGCAAACATTCTGGTAATAATTGATCTATTTTGTTGAACTCTGAAATCTATCATGATATGGCTGTGCCGCACAAAGCTAGTAAAGGTTTCCCTGAGTGGGTTCCTCTGCATGCACAATGAGTTCAAAGGACGAACCCATCAGGCTTCCCATATCTTTGCACCTGCTAAACACTCAGGGTGACACCCTGCGTGGGCCTTCAGAGGATACAACAAAAACCTTTTGCATTCACACTTAAAGTGCGCAAATGGAGGCCGTTTTTGTGAGTTCTTATCGTGATTTGTGTAAGGAGAAAAGGGTCTGTGGGATGTATATCATACATACACTTAATCATTGCTGTTTGCTCTCTTTAACTCCTACAGTATGGGGCGGCCCTGAACCCCTCCCTGACCAAACAGCTAATAGTTTCCTCTTGTCTTCTCACATGTTTTATGGTTTCATACTTTAGATTAGAGGTGATGAAGCACATGTGGTCGTGTTGGGTTAGTCACACTGTATGATGATTGGAGGCCAATCCAACATGAACACTTGAACACTTGAAGCATTAAATCCAAATCTAAACGGATACATATCTCTTTCTTCATAAATTCGTTTTTTTAAGGAGTGAAGATATATTTCATCCTGTTCATCTGGTTTTGTGGAAGAAATGAGTGTCCTGATAGTGAAAACAACTACAAATAAGATGAAAACATGGTATTAAAACATACAAATGTTCCCTTGATTCTTAATGTCATTATTCTGTATTTTTCTAAATGTATCTTATGAACCACAGTCTTTCTTTTCAGATTTCTAACTCCATGGTTAGATCAATTTAATATTTTCTCACCTATTATTTAACTGCACAACATTGCATAGAGCTAACACACAAAAAAAACAGTTTACAAATATGTGCAATTAATTTGTTTGCTTGTCTCTTTTAAAAAATATATAAGTTACATCTGAGTTTCCATTTAGAAAGTGTTATAGAGTCTAATTAATCTCAACCCACATGTGGTTCTGCTTAGCCCTGAAAGTAAAAAATGCCACATTACACCCACTCAAGCTGCTCATTTCCTCATTCAGAAAACATGTCAAGAGAAATTTTGCAATGTGTTAATGTTTAATATTTATAAATGTGAGAGAGTGGGGGTCAAAAATACTTTTTGTTGACTGAAGGAAATGGTATGCAGTAGACTGAGTAGTAGAGGGTCAATGACTTGTCACGATACTGATGAATACAACCTGGGGCTTCAGCACTTGATCGTTTTATTCCAGGAATGAATTTGTTCTGTTTCAATTAAAAACTTATTTTGGGAATCTTGTGTTCTTATCAAAACAAAATCCCAGTACATACACTTGTGGAGTACAATAGTGTCATTGTTAAGTGTTTTTCTTCAAATACTAACTTTAAATTGCTCGTTTTGAGGAGACAAACTCCAAAAGAGAGAGTCCCAAAGAAGCAGTACTGCTGGGACTCTCTGACATTCATAATAAGATCTATTTCTTTTGAAACATTATGCTCAGACAGGACATAAATCAAACACTCTTCACAAGTATGCATCAGTGGAGAACTGAAGTAGTTATGTTACAGGAGAGTTTGAGGGTCAGGCAAAAGAAAATGAATGATGTTTTTTTTTGCTGGGAGTTTTTAATTCTTGCCAGAAATGATCCATTGTTTCATTAAATAAAAAGCAATACCAGATTGATATACACAAATTAAAAGGAAATACAAATTGATCTATAAATGTGTCTGAGTTGATACCACTCTAGTCTTATTTGACTTTAATGTAAAATAGACTTGTGTCCATTTTGTTTTCTATTTATGTTTTAGCAGTCATCAGGTTAATCTGTTCACTGGGGTTTGTGCTTTTGTTTGAACACGACAATTACTGGGACATGATTTTCAAGTTTACTACCACTACCCTGAAGGTAATTTGGATTGCAGCCAGAAATGAAACGCAGGGAAAAGCACTGATGATAATTTAGCTACCAGCTGTAGGAGTTGATGTTTTTTATCTGTGCGTTAGATAAGCAATCGGAAAAGGTTTTTGCTTTTCAATCCCGTTACGTTTAAAGCTCAGCAATATACTGCTTTGGACGGGGTAATTAACAGAAACGTATTTTGGCCACCAAATAATATCAATATCAGTTATAAGTCATTGCTACATTTATTATCCTTTCAGACAACTCTGTCCAACAAATCCCTTTAACAAATATTATCATGCCATGATTACGATCATATCACATTGAAAACTAGAGTAGCATTCAAACAACTTTTCCCAGTTGGGAAATAGTTTTGATAAATTGTGCCCCTCTCATTTTTTATTTACACGAATAATTAAGTGTAGGAGAAATATTTCTGAATACAACACATGTACGTGAATACTCAGGATATAGTATTTTCTTCTTTAAATACATATATATTTTATTTTGAGTGAGTAAGGGACTGAATACCTATTCAAAGTTTCTGATAAGATCCTATATTGAGAAGAACTATATAACTGGCCACCCACCCACACACACACACACACACACACACACACACACACACACACACACACACACACACACACACACACACACACACACACACACACACACGTGTCATGCAGTCTTAAAAAGAAGAGTTCCTATTGCTTGTCCCAACCTGTCTGGTCTAATTTAAATGAGTGTGTGTGTGTGTGTGTGTGTGTGTGTGTGTGTGTGTGTGTGTGTGTGTGTGTGTGTGTGTGTGTGTGTGTGTGTGTGTGTGTGTGTGTGTGTGTGTGTGTGTGTGTGTGTGCAGGACCGGTTCTTGACTATTTTATGCCCTAGGCAAGATTTTAGCTGGCGCCCCCAACCCCCCAGCCAGAGAATCGTACAGTAACACACGTCACACACGTCACACAGGTTGTAAAGTTTTGTGGGTGGACAACTATGCCAGTTCTGCTTCATGAAAATAATCAGTCTTTCTTCCCCTTCTCATTACCCCCCTCTCTAAACACACCCACCCCCTTCTTCCCCCATTCTTCCGATGAGATAAAACATCATCCTATTTTATCACTAATGCCTCTCTTATGCCTGAATCCCCCTGCTGCAGCCCAAATATCCCCTAACACCTACACACAGTCACTGAACACATGGTTGAAGCACACACACACATGTAAGGAGGCTAAGAATCACACATCCCATACCTCTCAGCCCCCTCCTTCCACCCACTTTCTCTCCCCTTTCTTCTTCAGCAGCTGCGTCATTTTAACTGTTCTCTATGAAACCTGGTATTCATAACTGCTGCTCATGATTCCACCCCCGAGTCCTGCTAACATCATAATGGTAATAGTTTAATCTGTACGGTCTTGACCCTGTCCTGTTGTTTAGATGTGACCTGAGTGGGAGACGAGAGGCTCCCTGAGCACGCACACGCACACACACACACACACACACACACACACACACACACACACACACACACACACACACACACACACACACACACACACACACACACACACACACACACACACACACACACACACACACACACACACACACACACACACACACACACACACACACACACACACACACACACACACACACACACACACACACACACACACACACACACACAGCTGGGAGCCATTGTCTCCATGAGAAAGCAACAGACTTCGTTCTATCTATAGAACTAAATCCGAGTGAAATGTTATGATTAATTCACTAAATTTTTCATCCAGCTCTTACTTATATAAAAACAGATTATGATTTGCTCACAAAACATAATCACAAATGATTATAGTTCTATAATAATATATTACATAAGTGGGGGCTTCTCGCTGCATGTATAATCAACAGAGAGAGCCTAAATAGCTGATCATTTCAGTTAGCAAAGGTAACATTGACAATAAGTAAATGTGTGTACCTTTTACCTTTTTTGCTAGTTACTAACATGTCACTGTCACTACATATATGTAATCTTACAGAAACAACATTAAACATGTGCTAATAAACCCTTACATTAGGTATGTTCTGCTGAAAAATAAATACACATCACATGTTGACAATAGTAGCTTGCTAGCTAGTTAGCTAGCTTAGTTCTACTCCACTTCATTAGCCATCTATCTATCTATCTATCTATCTATCTATCTATCTATCTATCTATCTATCTATCTATCTATCTATCTATCTATCTATCTATCTATCTATCTATCTATCTATCTATCTATCTATCTATCTATCTATCTCATGCAGAGAAAAGATGGTGAGTCATGGGTACGCAATCACAGGGAAACATGACACATTGGTGTTAGATCCACACACACACACACACACACACACAACACACACACACACACACACACACACACACACACACACACACACACACACACCCACCACCCACACACACACACACACACACACACACACACACACACACACACACACACACACACACACACACACACACACACACACACACACACACACACACACACACAGATGCCACCTGACTGGAAAATGACTACATGCGTTGTGTGTGAGTTTCTCAACACCTTTGTGTTAAGTAGAACTCTTTATTATAGAGAAGTAATTAGTGTTATCCCTGCCTGTGTGAGAAGTCCACACATAGCCTTATCTGCACGGGTTTCTCAAGGGCTGTACTCCAGAAACCATATTTCATGTCAAAATGAGTAGCTGATATTTTCCAAACAATTCTTCTCGATGCACGTGTTACAGTGTGGCAACAGGGCAGCAGCCTGAGTGCTATGGAAACTCACAGACTGAGGTTAATCATTGTACATCATCTAGAATCAGCTCCTTTCTTTGACAAATAAATACACCACCCGAACAAAAAAACCGTCATGGGGATATTATTTGCTTTTATGTCATTTCAATGAGTCCAAAACATTTATGATTGCTCACATTGGTGCATCTTCCCACAATTGATGGCTCATGACACAACAATGACCTCATACATTTAATAATTACCCCTTTGCCGCTTCACTAATTACAGCATAATGATATACCGCAGAGGTGTGTGTGTACGCGTGTATGTGTGTGTATGTGTGTGTGTGTGTGTGCACATGTGTGTGCGTGCATGCAGGCTTAAGAGGTTGATTGAAAGAGTGTGGGCTGAGAATGTCATAACTTTGCACTCATATGGGTGGAGTCTCCAGACATTGTGGAGACTGAGGTTATAAACTTGTGAAAGACATATCTCACAAACAACGATGGTAAGTCCCCTACAGTATATTTCAGATGAGTAAAGTTTTACAATATCGTATTGAAGAAACATGCGTCTGTTTGCATGGAAGTTGTGTCCTTATGGGTGATTTGTTATCAGATTAACAAGTGATGAGTAACTGATATAGCAACATCACAGTAACTGCAATACTTACTCAGAAAATACAGTCACTCCTGTTTTTATGTTATATTGATAGACAAACTTGACCAAGCCTACAAGATAAGACATGTTGTGACTTCAGGGAAGTTGTTCTAGAAACTATGAGAGTTAATGACATTTTGACAATGTACAGTGAGTCTACATCGCTTCTCAAGACACCTTGGAAGTAAGTGAAGTTGTGCCATAAATCCCACTCTTTAGTTGGGAAATTGTGTATTCTCACTTAAAATAGGCTGACTATACATGTAGGCTTTCAAGAGGAAATGCATGTCTTATTTGATCCATCAGCTACTTTTATGTTTCGTGAATAATTGTTTTTTTATGTTACTTTATACTTTATTTGACTACATTTTGAAGTAAGATATATACTTCTTATCACAGTGCATTTATCTGACAAATGTATATGTCTGCATATCTAACTTTTAACACAAAATAAACAAATACATTATACAATTTTATAAGCTTCTTAAGTTGTCTAGCAATAGTTACAATTATGGGCACCTTTATCAGATGCAACAATACACTACACGGCTCTACTGATGTTTGATATTGTGTAACTTCTCCACAGGTTTCTCTGTCTGTAAAGCTTTATACGATCTACCTTCGGGCACGGGAGAGAACAGCTGCCAGTCAGGCTTTCCTCTTTCTCCATCACTTGCTCATCCCACCCCCCTCTATCACACACACACACACACACACACACACACACACACACACACACACACACACACACACACACACACACACACACACACACACACACACACACACACACACACACACACACACACACACACACACACACACACACACACACACACACACACACACACACACACACACACACACACACACACACACACCATGTATACATCACTTCAGGGGACATTATATTGACTTACATGCATTTCCTGGAGACTTATCCTAACCTTAACCATAACCAACACATGCCGAACCCTAACCTTTACCCTAACCCTAATCCTAAACCTAACCAAGTCTTCACCCTAAAATTAATGATTCCCCTCAATTTGTCCCCATAAGGGAGGTGAGTCCCCACACGTGACTGTGTAAACAGATTTAGGTCCCCACAAGTATAGTAATGCTAGGCCACACACACACACACACACACACACACACACACACACACACACACACACACACACACACACACACACACACACACACACACACACACACACACACACACACACACACACACACACACACACGCACACACACACACACACACACACCACACACACACACACACACACACACACACACACACACACACACACACACACACACACACACACACACACACACACACACACACACACACACACACACACACACAGTCAGAGGTAGAAATAATATTTTCACTGAAAGCTTCTTGCGGCTCTCCAGATGGGATAACATGCCACTATTTTTGCCAAACCGCCTCTTCCTGGAGGTTTCTGTTTAAATTACCGACAGTTTCAGGAGGTCAGACAGTCAGTCCGTTATGGAGAATGTAATCAATAAGGTGCAAAAATAATCCAGTTATACAGTCTCACTTTGCTGCTCCGACCAATTGTAATGCATTTACCCTCAGTGGATGATCAATGGGGTAAAGTGAGTAATGTGTCTGAGAGATATGTGATTTGCTGCCCTCTGTTGCTTTTTCTTTTACATTACATCTACAGCTCAATGTATTGCTGTTTGGTTAACACTCAAACACTGCCATCTTTGTGGTTACAGTAGAGCCATTGACAATTTAGCTTTTACTAATGGCTTCTACTACGTTGATGATTTCCCTAACATTATCTTTACTATCTTTATATTTAGCTGAATCTGCAGCAAGAGAAACATAAGTAAATCTGTCACAGTGATCCCATGCAACATATTTCCTTAAAATTAGTATTAGTTTCCATTTTTGGTCAGATGTGATGTTTTTGTATTGTTACTTTGTGCTGTTAATGCATTGCGGAACTGCAGCTGAGCACAAATAATGCTAAACTTGACTTTCAAATTATATTAATTTAATTTTACAACACCATATTTTACCGTAATCTGTCTCACAAAACTGTTAATGAAGCTGCTTCAGTTATTACATTTCTTATAAGCATAGAGTTTTTTTAACTTTACAGACACATTCGATTTTTTTGTAGAAAACAATATTTCATTTTCTTACATGGTGACAGTCTGCCTTTATTTAATTTAATCTCATTGCAACACTCTTCCTTCCTAGCATTTCGTTTACATATCACAGCATTTTATAAGGAATTTAGTGAAATGTATATGATGATGGTTTTGTTTACGTCATTTTTTAGATCAGACTCTCTATGTGTGCTGCATGAGATTCATCAATGGGATATTCATGCTGTGTCTTCATACAGTGCAAGTCTAACAAATGAAATGCTTTTTAAAAATCACAATCCCTGAGCACAACAAGGGAACCAAACCAGGAACATTTATTAGATGCTGTGTGTCAAATCTACAGAGCTTTAATAAGAGGTGGGTGAGACAGAATACAGTAAGTGTTGGCTGCTGAAACGCTGTCAAGTTTTACACACAATGTTTATTTTATTCTTTAGCCACATATAGCTCATGTTGTAGCCGTGACAGCTTTTTCAAACCAAATGAAAGACACTCACAGGGGAGCAGAGAATGTACTCACACACATCACAACAACAAACACAGTGAGGGAGCTGTGCACAGCAGAGTCAGTCCTTTATAGTTCAGTTTGTCGGTCAAACAAGGTGGGAAATGTAATTACACCAAATACTCCGTGTTGCAAGTCATCCTTGTGAGTTAACTGACAGGTTTAGTTTGGCACTGGAGGTGAAATATCACTACCATCAGAGGAAAAACATCAGACAGGCTTTTCACAATCTCTGCAGTTTTTATAGTACCGACGCCTCCAGCACATTTCAACAACAGACAGCACCAGTAAACCTGTTCATTATTTTTTTTGGGTAGTCATTTTGTATCTTATATATATGTACTTATATATATGTTACTTATATGTATATATGTACTTATATCTTACACAGGGATAATTTTGTCCAATTAGGGACAATGTGAAACTTGTTGGTCAGAAAGGTGAGGGAATTTTGTTCCTGTCCCATATGTGTATCTTATTTTGAAGTCTCTTGAACATTTTATTATAGCCTATGTAAAGTAAACAAATCAACTGATGAAAGTTTGTTTTGCATATGCATAGTGTTTATCCAAATCAAGTCTTACATACACTCCCTAGCGGAGAATTGAAAGCAGAATTGAAGGCTATGGTGAAAGTTTACTCTGGAGTAATATGCTTTTGCGCTTTAAGGGAGAACCAACATATGGTGAGTTTTAATAAACACACATTTACACTACAACCTTGTACATCTCATCACGTTTTTTGGTCCAACATACACCACTTATCTTACACAAATGATTCCACTCACGTTAACAATACATGCACATACAAACATACTTTGGGCGCTTCTCTGAAACTAGATAACACTTCAGCCCTCAGTACTGAACATCCTGCTGCAAACGTTACAAACTACAATCATATGTACAGGTAAAGTTTGCTTTTGGTGCCTGGTAACATTAATATTTCTGAAATGTTATTGGAAAAACTGTAAGTTATGACCCTGGTGTTAACCTTTGGTTGCTGAGCTCCAAACAACAACATATCTAACTCTACTATTACTCGTACAATGGTTTGAAAGCACCTGATAAGGCTATAGTAGTACATTAATGTGTGTTGTTAGTATTATTGTACAGCAGTTAGTTATGAAGCCCTGAGGTCAGCCATTAAAATTGTACAGTTAATTACTAATTACATATCTTTACACACTCTTATGACAACTGTCTCACTCACGGGATATAAACACAGACAGACTGTACGGAGGATTCACACTTAAACACACAGAACCGCATACATCTTATTATACAATACTGCATTTCTTTACCACAGATCAACTGACAATGAGGGTGGTTTATTTCATGGCATCTTCTTGATTTAGGGATCGTCATTGGTCGGACAAAACAAATATTTCTGTTATAGCAGTTGCTATGAGAGATCAGACACCTCTGCTATTTGTGAAAAGGTAGACAATGGAGAGAAAAGTTCCACACTGTTGTAGCAAGACATATCAAAGTGACATTTAATTTAGCTTTTGTATTGGTGGTTATAATTAGTTTCAAGGCCATATTTGTCGATTTGATGTTCTGACTGTAGGGGGGCTCAATACCTATTCTATTAAATTGCACTCTATGGTTAATGCAAAAAAAAATCTGCTGTCTATCATTTAGATTTTTATGGAGGGGTACATTTATCCATTGCACAAAGACAAGGTATTTAAAAATGATGTATGTCTGTGAGATACATTCAAAGCTCATAACAAAGGATGCAGTGTTGACTCCAGTGGCACTGTTTATGTGGAAATGTGAAATATTACTTGAAGGGAAACTTTACAGCTATAGTACAAGGGCATAGGGCTCCATAACACATGTTCAACTACTAAAACTCTACTGTGAAGGTGTTTTTTCTCTCTAGTTTCTATTTTTTACACCATGCAGGACAGGATTGAACCATATTACATGTTTTAAAAATGAAATCTCTTCTTATCATTTAAATTAACATAATTTAATACAACACTGCAATGAGGGAACAATGAGCAGAAAAGGCACTACAGAAATATCTGATTCAAGACTGATCAATAGAGCCAGCTGCAGAGAATAATCACTTCAGAGTTCAACCTGAGGATTTAAAATGAAGCCATGTTTTTTTTAATCTATTTCTGCTAAAACACAACCCTTTTTTGAGCTAAATTAGCTAAAGCATCATAGAAGAGGATCCTCTGCCTTTCTTTTATGATAGGGGATAAAAAGGGAGGCAATATAAAGCTGCTCAGCTCGGTCTGCAGTTGGGGTGATAACGATGTTTCCATACTGGCAGAAAAACTTCAATACTACCCTCTCACACTCATATATCATTTGTTGCAAAGTAACCATGGCCTTGCAAAATCCCTGGTGCATGATCTCCTCTCATTTGTGGTCTGAGCCGAACGATATAAGGACTCAAATCCTGGCATTCATAGGGTGTGTATGTGACACCTGCTTATGTCCAATTTTGATACACTTTTGACACACTCTGAAGGAAAAAAATCACCCTATGGATACTGTTGAAAGTTGTATGTGCCTCACCATTTTATTATTCTCAACTTGTCTCGTCTGCACCTATGCATCTCACTCAGAACAAAAATCGCATCAAGGCCTCTTCAGGTTAGTCTCGATGGAGAAATTAGTTCCTCTGCTCTTTATTTCATGGATTTTAGATCTTAGTGATTATTGATATTAAATAAGTCAATTCTTATATTTAATATCACTGAAGTTACTTTTGACAAATTCTTTGCGAAACATCACGTTTGTTATTGGGAATATGAAAAATACCATTAAAGGGTTGTTTTGCGGAAGAGAGCTATCTAATTCTACTAATATTCACCAAGGTATTAAGTTACTCTTTTAAACTGATTTAAGATTTTTTCAGCAGTGTGGATTTTTCCTTTATTCACAAACAAAGGACATTTGCACAGACAAGAGGTGTTTCTAAAATTGCAGAAACACTTGTTCTTCATTTCAATAATACGATCTCATCAATTTTTAAACATCTGTGTAATTTGTGGACATTCACGTCATAAAACCACGGTTGACAAACACAGGACAGGACGGGGGTTGACAGTGTTAGTGTTAGGTGAACAGTGATAAGACACAAGAGCAACAATGACAACAGCAATGCTTTGGATTAGTGAAAAAGTTAAAAAAATCACAATCTTGAGTCTCAGTGACAGAGTGATAATGGACAAACACTCAGTGCAATAATTTGTAAACAAAATATACACATACATACTTCACCTTGTACTCTAGATCTAAAGTGGAAACGTTTCTGTTTTGGTTATAGTCATTAATTTTCAGTCTTACCTCATTTTTTTTTTTAATATACTCCAATTATATATGTATATTTACAGAACTTATCAATCAATTTTTTTAGAGCGGTGGATACTACCACAGGGTTCAAAAGTAAAAGGATTATCTAGTAAACATGTTGCTATACAACTCTCCTCAAAGTGCATGACTGTGATTGGAAAGTGCATGAGCCTGCCACCATCATCTCACTGTTATATCTATTCACACATCGAACCATGCTCATTAAGCAAGCACACATCAAAACCCTTCAGCTAAAATCTTCACAGCGCGATGCAAGCACTGCAATAACATGTGTACTGCATGACACGTTGAATAAAGCACAGTGGACTGCGGATAACTCATTAAAGCTACAGACAGCAGTGTGGTATATGATCCGAAGACAGTAAGTGCAATTTAATCAGATAATAAACACTCGCCTCTCCACTCACACTTCCATTGGCTGGATGCGGGGTGGCAGGTGTAAATCTGTGACTTGGCAAGAAATGGGCTGCTTGAAGAAATAAATGTTTCCTTGCTTCCACTTCTGAATAGAGACATAAGATAATTCCTTAAAAACATGAATAATAAACAAGATTTCGATTTTCTTGCAATTGTTATGATAAATAACATCGATCCAGTTCTAAATGCATGTGTTACTTTCTGGACTTCCTGATGAGATTAGGGCACACATAGTCTTCTATTTACATTAAGATTTGTTTTTTTTGGGACAGCTTGTAAACCACCAGCTATTTGGGTTTGGTTTTTTCTTCCTGAACACACATCTTGCCAACCAATATTGTCCAAAGCTCTGCCCATTCGGCAAGATTGTACTTGTTGCTTAGCAACACTGGCTTATATAACATCAAATCAAGGCAATTTTGAGCTTGTTGTACCACGCAAAGCACAGTTAACTACTTGAGTAATTAAACAGACCAATTAGAGGTTGTCTGTCTTAGAAAGTGTTGATTCAGAAGTAGATTGCAGGTGTGGCAGTTGGAACACGTTATTTTTTACAAGAGAAGTTTGATATTTGTATTCGTGCTCTTCTCACTGGTTTGAAGTAGGTGGAGTCACGTATTTTAGAGCATCCATCAGGATTTATCAATATTACTTTATGTTGTCAGTCAAATCTGATAAGACCACAGGAACAACAGACTAGTTGAGAGTTTAAGTGCTAAACTCTTAATAAATAGAACCTAAGAATGTTTTTGATCTTCCCAAACTGTAATCGTTGCCTTTGAGTCGAAGATATTGAACATCATACATATATATGCAACATTTCTTTAAAGTTCTTTAAAATATATTCAAATAAAATCTATTTTTAAAAACGTTTGGACTTGTTTTAAGCAGGAGGGTATTTACACTGCTGTGTGTGGCTTTACGTCACCTGACAGTCTTCCTCTAGCGAGTACAGTATGCAGCAACACGACACATCTGGGTCACAATAGCCGTACATTTACATCCTCAGGCTCAACGTCGAGCACACAAATGGCAGTTCCACTTGCTAAATACACACACACACACACACACACACACACACACACACACACACACACACACACACACACACACACACACACACACACACACACACACACACACACACACACACACACACACACACACACACACACACACACACACACACACACACACACACACACACACACACACACACACACACACACACACACACACACACACACACACACACACACACACACACACACACACACACACACACACACACACACACACACACACACACACACACACACACACACACACACACACACACACACACACACACACACACACACACACACTTCCAGCAGAAATCATTTTCACACCAAACAAGGAAACATCACAATCCAGATTCTTTATGCATGCAGCGTGTGAACACACTATAGTCCTGGTTTACTAAGCTCTTGTTTCACGATCACAGGTGTTTTTTGCAGAGTTTACATCGAGATACATGAAGCCTTTTAGCCTGACAAGTTCATGTTTGAGCCTTCACTCTCTTTAAAAACTGGAAGCTGACATCATTTAAGGTTGAATTGCTCCTTCATTGTTTCCGTCTGCATCTCTGCCTGTGAAATAGCTCCTGGTGACACATCCTTAGTACATTTGTTTGGTTAAAAGTTGCAATTGAGTTATGTGTAATGTCCCATGGCTCATTATTCTGTGTACAGTGCAGCTGTGTGTTAATGAATATTTACAGTACCACCGAAAACAACTAGTAGAAGAGAGACATAGACTTGGCACTGCTTCAGTATTATCACATAAACACAGACTTCAGAGTCTGTACAACTGTTATGAAGTGTAAGTGTGTGTTTGTGTGTGTGTGTGTGTGTGTGTATGTTTCTGTTGCTGCCGTCCTCCTCCTCACTGTGTGGGAGAGCAGTCGTCTAAATCCAGCAGCTCCCTGACCAGTCTCTCTCCAAACTGCGCTCGGCTGTAGCGTTTAACCGTGTAGGCGTCGGACATCTTGTAGAGGATGTACGCGTTGTTGATGGCGATGCTGATGCTCAACCAGAACACCTGCTGCCAGGTCTTGTTAGGCTTATGAAAGATAAAGTACCTGTGGGAGGAAAATATATATTTTTGCTGAACAAGTGTCAAGAAAACATGATAATGGCAAGTCAATTCTTATCAATAAAGACCTCAAAATGCGGCTGATTACAAGCAGGGGCAAAAAGGATACAGAGTTTTTACTTTGTGTTTTGTGACATGATGAATGTACTGTAACACTGGCAAAAGAGCTATTTAGGTAACTGAGTATTGTCAGTTCATAGCAAAATCTATTGTGTTGCAAGGACATTCCCGAAATACCGAAAAATTACAATTTCTGATATCCTTCAATGCCAAAAATGCAAAGGAGAAATTGAGAAAAAGCAGCAAATCATCAAATTGGAGAAGTTGAATAGTATTGAAACATATCTTAATCGATGTATTGATTGTCAAAATCAAGTATGGTCAATCAACTAATTGAGCTCAAATAAAATTAATTGTTATGAGGTAACAACCAACACATTTTCATTCAAATACAGCATATTTCTCTACGTTGAGTCACCTTGGTCACCTTAAGCCAATGGTCATAACAGAAAAGGTAAGGATATACAACAGTATGTTGCTTTAAGGGAAGTATGTCATGTTCCGTCTAAAATAGGATTGATTTAGGCAAGAAAGCAGGTAAAATGTTACACTGTCACATTAACATCATGAATCAACTTGCTATGCTGTACATACTTGCTGTACTTGTCGTCATATTTGCAGATGTAGCTGAGGTGCGCAGCAAAGGCCTCAACAGCCAGGGGACAAGTGATCTCCCCACTTTTCCTCTTAATGATGATACCTGCCACAAACAAACACAGCACAAAATGAGAGTGAGACACAGACAGCAGATCCCACTGAGGAGACTCGTTTTCTTAAGACTATGGGGCCAACTGAAGGGGAGAGGGAAAGCAGCGGGTTCATTCATCCTCTGCTCCCTGCAGGGCTGCTTTGTTTACTCAGTAATGGGTCTTATTCACAGCAGGAAACGCACAGGGGAAACTAATAACATTAACAATGGCTCCGTTCCATTTGAGTCGCAGTAAGCCGTGACAGTGAGCCAGCGTGCACGATAATGGGGACATGTAAATGTAGCCATTAATAATGTTAGTGGTTACACATGTATAACTAATAACATTTCCTACATGACTGAATGCTCCACTGTTATTGGTGTTTGCTTCAGATATTTTACCAAGGAAAACACATCATCTGTTCTGGGGTCAGATTTTACGGTGCAAATGTTGTACCCGAATAGTATAATGACCCACTATTACGTATGTTGAGACTCTTCTCTAATTTACCTCCTTGACCATAACTGTCTGGCAAAATCCCTTCCAAATGAGAATTGGAGTTGCAGTATATACTTTATTTTACATCTCATCACCTAGTTAAGAGAGCCGTGAACTAAATCCAGACTTTAGTTTTTAACCAACACGCTTGCTGAAGCGTCTGTATGTAACATTTGTGATATTGGGCTATATAAATAAACATTGATTGATTGATTGATGGATATGTATCTGACTGAGCTTAGGAGTCACGTTCAGACATAAATTATATGATGTAAATCTAACATTCAACTTGTTTTTACTCTCGCCAACCTAGGATCATTTTTTTTAATTTGCAGTGTTAACTGTTATAATGTAATGTGTGTCATCAGAAGAAAACAATTGTTTTTATTTATAATCCTTATTGATTGTATTGGAAACTCATTTAGTTCTCCTTTTAGTACAGAGTGAACATCACTTGCACACCCCCCCCCCCCCGTTGTTTAGATGTGACCTGAGTGGGAGACGAGAGGCTCCCTGAGCGCGCACACGCACGCACGCACGCACACACACACACGGGGGGAAATCAATCATAGACAATAACAGTTTAATTGATCTGGGGCTTGCCTTCCACATTCGTCATTCAAACAGATTGCAGCCTTTCAACTGAGTTTAAGACCGAACAAAACGCTTCCAACGAGGGTGGATTAGACCAGTGGTTCCCAAACGGTGTGCCGTGAGGCAAGTCCGGGTGTGCCGTGGGATTTTGTGACAACCATACTTTATTATTGCAATATACAACTACACAAAAATAATATTTTTTTTATTTACTATATCAGTACTTTGTAGGTTTATATGTACGTAATCTGCGCGACTTGTGCGTCCACATCTCCACGTGCAGTGCTGCATAAACATGGCTGAGTCAGCGATAACTTTAGAGGGGTGGAGGTATGCCCATTATTTTGAGTTCGTCCGAAGAATAGACAGGAATGTGACGGTGAGGTGCAAACTGTCCAGGCCAGAAGCTGTTATCCACTGCTGTAAACACCACGTCAAACCTCAACACACACCTGCAAAGAACACATGCTAAGGTGAAGCTACCGCACACGCTATTTGTTGTTTGTTTATATCACGTAGCCTGTTCTTCTTCTCTGTCTTCCGGTTGTTGCCTGTTTTGAATGACAAATACACACTACCACCGCCTGCTGGTAAGGAAAGTTATTGCCACTCACGCATGCGCAGTTCGTACGTGCTCGGCGAGTAAAGCAACGTGTAAAGTAACGAGTTACTTTATGTAGATAGTAACGAAGTAGTGTAATATATTACTTTTTTAAAAGTAATATGTAATATATTACATTTTTTTTAGTAACAACCCCATCTCTGGAGTTGGCGTTCTCTACTCTGGTTTACATGAAGAACAACAGGAGGTCACGGCTCTCTGTTGAACAGGACTTGCGAGTGGCCCTCTCCTCAGTGCCACCAAGGATTACAAAAATCTGCGCGCCCCGACAGGCACATGTATCTCACTAATTTGTAAATCGGCAAAAATATTTACAATAGCACATGTTTCAATGCTGATTGCTGAAATGTTACATTTATAATTTGTAGTTCAGGACCATGGACAATGCCGCTTCCTTGCATTGACAGTTCTCTGTGCTGAATTTCTGCTGAGTTTCCTTTGCCTCATTTTTAATGTTGTGACCTGTCTGGTTTAAATGAGTGTGTCGCTGCTTTGATGAAGCCTAATTTGATAAAGTTTCAAATTAATTTCTGAAATATTTCGTTAATAAATATTTCATGAGTAATATAGTTTATTTATTTGGCATTAGTAAATAATTATGCACATTTACAGATATTTTACATGATATGAGTGATAACACATGTTATAAGGGCTATTTTGCACAATAGGTGTGCCTTGAGATTTTTACTTTGGGCACAAAAAGTTTGGGAACCACTGGATTAGACTATGTGAGAATATCATGATGCTTCCGCTCCTGGAAATGGATTATCATGGATTAGAAGCTCTCATTGATTTTCCCTGACATGAATACTTAAGCATTTGCCAATTTCACCTGATGGTAACATCCAGAGCTGACGGTAAGCTTATTTTCACTGAAAAACGTGTGCACTAATGCATATTGTCAGAACTAAAAGCCTTTAAATATTGATGATTCAGTGAGACACATACACCTTTAGTTCTGGGTGCAGGAGAGCAGTTTACCTTGTTTTGTTGGGGGATAAGCGTTGGTGAGGAACCTGAAGTGTCCCTTGTTGTACCAGCTGATCAGCGACATGCTGCCCTTCATCATGACTCGTGATTGGCCGCGCTGTGCTGGCGTGGAGCTGCACACCAACATGTTCTGTGGTAGACCTGTGCAGTCGCTCTTCCTGGTGCTCAGCAGGCCACAGCAGTAGATATCTGGAGAGGGATCAACGCAAAGACATCTTAACATCTGTACGAATCACTTTGTAACACAGAGATATTCTATTAGTATTTTCACAGATGTGAGAAACATTTTGTATAGGTACGTATGAATACAACACCAATTTAAGATTAAATGATTAGTAAATTAACCCATGAGTTGGTAAACATACAAATTATTTATTTGGATGATTAGTTCATCATTTGATATTATTTTCCTAAGGATTGCAAACAATTCCTGATTTCAACTTCTCAAATCGTTGCTTTCTTTTATAATTTTCCCATGATATAAAAATACATATTCGTTGAATTTTTGGTCGGGCAAAACAAGACATCTGAACATGTCAACTTGGGCTTTCAGAAATTGAAATGGCCATTTCTTTTCTTAGACTAGTTTGTGATATTTAAAGACCAAAGTGTCATCGATTAATTAAAGAAATAACCAACAATTCGGTGGAAGAAATTCAAGTAATACAATTGTTAGTTGCCCTAGTAACATCAATGATAAAAAGTGTTCATCCTTAACTGAAACAATAGTCCATTAATGAATTGGGTAGATGAAGGAGAGATAATCAGCAGTTATTTGGATACTTCTTGGCAATTGCAGATTCTCAGATATGAGTATTTGTTGAGTTGAACCACAACTAGGAGAGCAAACTCCTGCACAGTGCTTATCTCTCTCACAGCTGTACTCTCTTATTTTCATACAGCCTCTGTCCTTCCCTTGTCTTTTGTCTTTCCACCATGGGCGTCGCAGCCATTATATGAGGGTGGGACAAGTCCCCCCCACTTTTTCAAATGATTCGTTTAGACCCCCCCACTTTTACCATGTGGAAAGTCCGTGAATTGGTCTATCCACTCGCCGCACTTTGTAGAGCGCTGTGTCAGTGCTTCACTATCAAATCCATTCCACTTGCTTATTGAGAGAATGCCCAAATCAATGAAACTCCGTAGCCTACCATGTTTTCACTGCTACTTTGTACCAAGGTAGATTCTCACATAGCGCGCGCATGTTCAAGGAGTGTTGTCATAGTTGGACAGCTCAGACCTGTTGTATGAAGCGATGCCGGTAGCGGAGGTAAGGCAGTAAAAGACACACACACCAAATGTTCAGGAAATGGTTAATACAGCGAAAATCAAAGCTGACGATCTCTTGGTTTGATATGTTTTCTCCCCCAAACAACATGGACATAAGAACATTTTTTTCAAAGAAGAGGAAAGTAAGTCATCAGCTGGTAGCAGTTAATCAGTTAACAACAGTGATGGCGGCGGCGTCTCACTTCTTGAGAGGAGTTTTGTCTTTATGTCATGATAGAGAGATACAAATGCTGAATAGTTTAGATGAGAAAAGGCATCAAAATGCCAGGTTACTAGTATTTATCATGTAAACAGGGAACATGAATAACCCGATCTCTCTGTGCTCATGTAAACACCATATCCCCAATATGATCATAACATGTCAGACGCAGTCAGTGTGTTTTACTGCCTCAGTTCGATAAGAGATTATTTTCTGAGTTCTTAGGTACTCTCTCTCAAAATGGTAATGTGCATTATGTTTTAATTATACTTCTTATCATTCAGAAGCTCTTTGTGTGTGTTTATGTTTTACTGAGTGCTTATAGGCAATTTCCATCCCAGTATTCAGTTAACTATTTATTTTCTGTGCACATTACATAGACTAGCTAATATTCTACCTAATGCTTGGGACTTTGAGTCTTCAAAATGTCCAATGTCACAGACTGGGACTTACTTTAGAGTCAGTTGTATTTACATTCAGTATGACTTGTTATGATTCAATGTGAAAGAGTATACTGCTCAATAAATAATGATCACTTCACCACCTCTCTTGATATCTAGGCGCTTGAGAGTGAGGCAGAGGCAGAACACAGGGACAGTGGAGAGAGGTCCATTGCTGAGGTGAGTGATGAAAGGGAAATGACAGTTTAGAGTAAATTGTGATCCCAGAATGTTAAGGAAATCAGTGGGGATATTGAACAGGAAACATTTCAGTCAAGGGGCATCATATGACCAATATAGACAGAAGAGCAACATTTATTTGAACATTTAAGTCAATGATACCATTCCTAGGTGAACTTAACATCTGTATGGAGTCAGATCAGTCTCAATATTAATAAATGCTCACAGAAGGATTCACAAATGTATTTTGCGATTTATATATAAATGGCTCTCCACAACAATATCTCTCAATGCACAATATTGTTATTGTTGTATATAAATGTACAAAAAAATGAGCATTTAAACTGCTTTTTATTAATTCAAAGACGGCTCTGAATTAATAATCAAATATGTTTCCTTTCTTTACTACTGGATGAAATTGCAAAATGTACCCATCATTTTCCTCATCCTAGTATAGCCACATAAAAGTATCAAACCACCTGTTAAAATGCACCAGAATATAGGAAATCTATTTTTTTTCCCGTGGGGGGCGACCCCCCATTACAAATGTCCCCCCCACATTCAGGATGCTTCCTACGCCCATGCTTTCCACCCATTCAATTTGTTCATTTCTTACATGGATGAGCAGTGGCAGAACAATCATGCGGCTGAGTGCTGCTGATTAGTTAATGATCTCAATTTGGAGTAAGATTTGTATCTGTACAGTACATTTTTGTATGTGTGCGGCCCAGAGTAAGTGCTTTAGAGATGATTAACTCTGCTCATAAATCCAGGATGAAAGAAAGACAAAATGGCGGACAATGCCTTCAAAAGCTCAGGACAGATTTTTGGCTGAATGCCTCATGGTAGCTAATTATGAAGACAAATATTGATTTGATTTTTTTGACTTGTTTTTTCTTGTCTTGGCGTACTGCGGCTCTGCCCAATTGAGTTTAAAATGGCTCGTCTCTAATTGTTTAGCGAAAGAGCATTTGTGATATGTATATAGATATATATATATATAGTGAATGTAAATACTTGCCCTGATGATATCGTCAAAAGAGTCACATCTGTTATGTTGATTGTTTTTTCTCTTCCTCCCCTATTCAGTCATTTTTATCCTTTTATGGCATGTTGACATTGTCCCATATCTGCTATTATTACAATAGGGGTCACTGAAGAGTATCTAAATGTGACTCGCCCTAACCACAACAGGATTATAATGTCTTCATAAAATGTGCCTTTGGTATAATGAGCATGAAAATCAGAGCTCTGTGGAAACAATCTTCAAAGATAAATTATCAGCATGAAATATCGCAATTTGCTCCATAACTCAGTGATTCACAAATGGGGGTACGCGGACCCCTAGGGGTACGTTTGGGTACTGCAGGGGGTACGTGAGATTTATAAAATAAATAAATAAAATGAATTAAAAAAATGCCATGCATGATTACAAAAATAATCTTAGTACAATAAGTTAAATAGAAAACACAATTTTATATAAAATATTCCTAGAACCACCAAGGGGGTCCTCATATAAACATGTCAAATTGGTGTATTGTATTTTATAGTTTTGCATAATATATCATTTTGTTCATTGGTTTGTTAAACAGATATTATTTTAGTTGAAAAACTCCTTTGAAAAATCAGTTTAAATTTGTTTTCTTTTTTCATGCATAAAATGAAAATATCCATAGTTTGTTGTAAAGGAGTTAATAAATCACACACTGAGGGAATCTACTGGATTCGGGTATGTTCTGCCGCCCGCAGTGGACATCCCCTGTACAGTTTCGGAGGTGTTGCACAAACAATTGCTGGTTGCACTGTCACGGACATTCATTAGGAAAATGTTTGTCTTTCTCACAGGCCTGCCACGATTGTCCTACAGAATTGTTTTTTAAACTCTAATCTCACTTTCGCGAAGTTTGCTGGTGACTCTAGAACAGCTGACAATGTATGTGTGTTGATTAAGAGGAAAAGGTGCTTGGTATTTTGTAGGGATGCACGATAATTATCGGTCCGATATTAGGAATTATGACGTCATCCCGATAAACCCGATACCAGTATGAATAGCCCCGATAATATACAATATATTTTTTGGGTAAAAAAAAAGAAAAAAATACTGCGGTGTGGGTGGATTGGGATGAGGGGCGCTTGTTTTTCACTCGGCTCCTCCCGTTTTGCCAGTACTGTGGTATTAGTGTAGGGGTGCCCAACCAGTCGATCGCGATCGACCGGTCGATCGCGGGGAGATTTCCAGTCGATCGCGAGATGTGTCTAACCCCCAAAACACACCAGGAGCGTCTGCGTCGTGTTACGGCCGCGCCGCGGCGGTCGTAAGGATCGCGGCCACTCTAGACAATGGGTGCTATTACACCACACGCGCCGCGTTACGGCTCAGACGCGTCCCAGAAGCGGCTCGGCGCAGCGCTTCTCTAAAATTAGGATGAATCCTATTTTTGCCGCGGCGCAGCCGTAAGATAAAGTCGGGCAGGCAGCCCCCCCCTCGCAGGAAGTGGAAAGGTGAGCATCCGGGCCAGGCCCATCCCCCACATATACTAATTTAGCAGACCCCACAACACCTCCACTACGAAACGCACCATGGACGACGAGGTGTTCATAATGGAAGTGGAGAAACACACAATTGTATATGATGTAACCAATGCTTTTTACAAGGACAACATCAGAAAGGACAAGGCCTGGTTTTTAGTCGCTGCAGTTTGTGGAGTGGAAGGTAACAACTACATATTAATGTTTTAAAGTTAATCAATACTTGTAGGTACAGTACAGAGCCATTCAGTAGTTTAACATCTTGTGAAAGTCGTTAAAAAACTGTTCAGTAAACTTGCATTTCACAATAAAGTAAGATCTTATTTCCTATATCAAGATTATTATATTATTATTATTTTGTATTTATATTTTTATAAATATTGGTTTTTTAACTATACTTTATCTTGTGAATTTCGCCCAGGGATCAATACAGTTGTGTTTAACTCTTTATAATGATATTATATTTTTGTATTATAATTTGTTTTTATTCATGTGTTATAACAACTACCCAAAATACTCTCAATAATGTTTAAATACAGTATGCTGTGGTGGAAAACCTTGCATTTATAGTCAGATAAATTGTGAGGACAGACAAGAATAATTTGGCAGTCATTTGTCAGACAAAACTATGTATTATAAATTGTATTACATACACAATCAACAACAACTGCGAGGCTGCACACACGACGCTCCGCTTCCGCAACGTTTTGAAACGCGTCTGGTGTGTGTTGTCGCAGGAGGAGGTCGCAGCGTGGCGCAGCCGCAACGTAACGCGGCGCAGACGCTCCTGGTGTGTTTTGGGGGTCAAAATAGAACAACAATATTCTGTTTTATCGTTAATGTCCTGTAACATAATCTTCCTGTGCCAGAATAATGCACTTGAACGCATCAAAGCTTTGTGATTGGCCGGCGTGACCCCATGTGTCTGGGCGTGGCTGTTGGGCAGTGGGCACCATAGATATATATAAACATGTTTATATATCTATGGTGCCCACTGCCCAACAGCCACGGGCTGTATCTATGGTGGGCACTATTTAGCTGATGTTGTCCGTGTGAACAGGAGTGACAGTCCACACAAGACCGCAATTATGGCAGAAGCAAAAAAGCCCAAAATATATAATTTTCACTCCGAGTGGGAGGATGATTATTTTTGTATCTATTCCAATTCAAAGTCCATCTGTCTCATCTGCAATGCGAGCATTTCAAAACAGTGCACAAACGCTACGAGACGGAATTCCCTCCTAATTCTGCCCTACGCTCCAAAAAGGGGAGGGGCCTGAAAGCACAGCTAAATGCACAGCAGCCCATTTTCACCAGGCCCAACAACAAGAGCAAGGCTGCTCCATAGCATCTTATCGTGTCAGTCACGTTCTTATCAAGTCTTTCAAAGACGGCGAAGTTGTGAAAGAAGCTTTCCTGGAGGCTGCCGACGCGCTTTTGGGGGACAGTAAAAATAACAGTAGCATTTCAACAGGTTTTTGATACTGTATAATAAAAACTCAAGTTAGATACGTTATTAATCAGCTGTACGTTTTAATTTGTTTGAACTCATTCATTATAATTATTGTACAAAATGGTATAAGAATGCAAACTTAAATTGATTATAGTCTATTATCAATTCAGGTTAAGAAACTAGTGTTGCTTGCATCCTATTTTAAAGGCATTTATTTTTATACTCTACTAAAATGCAACAAAAAAAGGGTTTGATTCTATTAATTTTGTCTTTTTTATTGCACTTTGGCAGCAGATTCCTGTGTAGCTTCAGATCTGAGTTGTCTTATTAGTAAGCCTAATTTATACTTTTGTAGCAACACTATTTTTATATAATGGCAAAGAAAGGGTTCAGAGTATTTTCTTTTTTCCCTGTGTCATATGTGGCAGCACTGTACAATGTTTCTTGAAAACATTACCCACTGTGTGACGTGTGAATAAACTCCAACTCCGTATCAACAACACTGTTGTGTAACTTCAGTTAAATACTTGTATGTGTGTAGATTAGAAAGAGGTAAGATAAAGGATCTGCAGTATTTTATTAAGTATTAATCGTACAAAGGTCAGTTTTATACAAGTAGAAGTGTGTATTTACCTGGTAGTAATGGCTACGCCTCTCTATTTGGACTGGTAGATCTCAGCAGACTGGCAACTTTAAAAGTAGCTCTCGGTTAAAAAAAGGTTGGGCACCCCTGTATTAGTGGTTTAGGAAGAGGGGAGTTTTTCACAAATCCAGCGCTCCCTAACTCGTGAAGCCAGGACAGTAAACAAACATGTCGTCGGTGGTATAGGCGTTGGAGCTATGTGCAACTCAAGGCATATGCTCGAACCGGAGCTGCCTGGACGCTGCAATCATGTTGCGCACTATCCGTGCTGAGTGTGCTGACTTTTCGTACAATGTCCCACTGTCTGGCTTCCTGCATAAAGTCAAGTGCTCGGCGCAGTTGTGGCGAAATGTCGCTCCTCTGTTTTCATTTAAACAGCTCCGTATATCCGTTAGCGCAGCTAGCTAGCACCAGCTGCTAACAACAACAATGCACGTAAGGTCTCTCTCTCACTCGCTCAGGCCACACATACACACACCCTCCCGGTCCTCCAGATGGCCAGTCGGTGCCTGCCGGTGAGCGTGGAAGTGTGGTCTGCCACAAGCAGGCGACAGGAGCGGGGCTGTCAGCATCAGCTTGTAGATGGTATTTTAAACTCGATGCGCTCTGAAACTACGGGGCGGCCGAGGAAAAAAAATACACATGCGTTAAAATAATTAGTGGCGTAAACATTTTTTTGTTATCGGTATCAGTATTGAGAAGCAGGAAGTTATCGGTATCGGTTTCAAAAAACCAATATCGTGCATCCCTAGTATTTTTATTGTTGTTACTATCAGGAAATGTACAGCCAAATCCAGGTCCACCTAGCAGTATTAGTCAAATAGCTACTCCTGCTGATTTTATATCTAGATCTGGGCTAGGTTTAATTCATTTAAATGTGCGTAGTCTGTTACCTAAATTAGATTTTTTCCGTATTTGGGCGAGTTCGACTGATGCTGATGTCATTGTCTTATCAGAAACGTGGCTAGATAAATCCATTTTGGCCTCTGACATTTACATAAATGGTTACAGTGTATATCGTACTGACCGGCCTAAAAAAGGTGGTGGCGTTGCCATTTATGTGAAAAATAAGTTTTGTGTAACTAATATGGTTTCCAAATCTGTTAGTAAACAGCTAGAATTTTTTGCCGTGAATATTGAGGTAACAAAGGGTCAACAGGTCATGGTGGTGGGCTGCTACAGGGCCCCCTCGGCTGTCAAGGACTCTTTATCGTCATTGGCAAAACTGTTATCACAACTTTTCTACAAGGAAATAGTGCTGCTTGGTGATTTTAATTGGGGCTGGTTAACTTCTGTGTCAGAGGATTTTAAAAACCTGTGTACCTCTTTGAATTTGACCCAGATTATAGACAGTCCTACTCGCCCAAATATTAAGTCCCCAAATAAATCCTCCTTAATTGATCTAATTTTAACAAATGTTCCACATAAATACTCATCTGTGGGAGTATTTGCTAATGATGTGAGTGACCACTGTGTTGTAGCCACAATTAGGGACACTAAGGTCCAAAAGGTTAAACCACGTATCATCACAAAGAGAGACAAAAAACACTTTGTGGAGCAGGGTTTTTTACATGATCTGTTTGATTTTGATTGGGGTAAAATCAATCTGTGTGCTGATGTGGAAACTATAGGTTACTTAAGTAACCCCAGTTCTCAGAATGACATGAAGTGAGATGTCTCACTATGGGATGCGCCTCATCGCGGAGCAAACAGAAGCATCAATCTCATTACGCCAATCCTGATTGGCTGGTGATCTTGACGTCAGCGTCAGGGAATTTACCCCCTATAAGTAGCTTGCGCCACGACGCATGCGTCATTCAAAATAAGCACCTCTTCTCGCTTCACCATAGCAAGGAGGGCCGTCTGGTGAGACATCTCACTTCATGTTACTCTGAGAACTGGGGTTACGTAAGTAACCTATAGTTCTCATTCATAACACTCCGTTCAATGTCTCACTATGGGAAATTGTAGCTCCCGTATTGTCAGACGAGCTTATCTCGAAAATCACCAAACCAACCAGAACTTAACAGGTAGAGCTCTGACTCAACCAGTTGCCCAGCACTGCTTGAGTCACACTGGGAGCAGAACGTCCAGCCTGTTAAGAGGCGGACAAAAGTGAGCGGCGAGGACCAGCTCGCCGCTGCACCAATGTCTTGGATGGGAGATATCCTGGACAGAGCCCAGGATGCAGCCAGACCCTGAGTCGAAAGAGCTCGCGGACCCGAGGGTGCCTGCGAACTCTGACTCGTATGGGCCCCAAAGCAATTGCTTCCACAAACCAGTGGGAGAGCCGTTGCTTAGTAACAGGCTTGCCCTTATAAGGGTTAGCCCAGGACACAAGGGGTTGGTCATTATGATGAAGCACCCTTGATCTGTCCCTGTACGTACGTAAAGCACGGGCTGGACACGGCAAATCCGGCCGCTGTTCCCCGGAGGAATACAGTTGCGGGGAGGATGCCTCAATGTCAAATGTGGTACCTGAACCAACCGCCTTAAAATAAAGGCAGGGTTGGGCTTCAACCACACTCTGTTTGCCCTGGGGCGAACTGAGTGCATGAAGACTGTACAGATAGCGCATGAGTGCCACTGGCTCGCTTGGCAGCTGCCAGGGTCAGCTTCATGTCACACTGTATTCAGATTGTACCACTCACGGGCCAGGCCCATAGAGCCAAGCGCTCTGGGTGTGGGTGAAAGATCGCCCCCCCCGCTTGGGACAGTATGTCCCTGCGTAGTGGGAGCTGCCATGGCTGCCCGCACAGCAGCTGATATATCTCCGCTAGCCAGTACATAGCTGGCCAGTGCGGAGCTATCAGGATAAGTGTGTGACGTTGCTCTCTCACTCTGGCCAGAGTTGGGGGTATCAGAGCCAGGGGTGGGAACGCGTACAGAAGGCCCGGGGGCCAATCGTGCGCGAGTGCATCCACGCCTAACGGTGCATTTAGATCACGCATCGAAAAGGACAGCTGACATTGAGCGTTGTCTTTCGATGCGAACAGATCCAAGGGGAGTACTCTATATTCATAACAGATCCCCTGAAATGCGAATCTCAGATATTTCCTGTGTGAGTAATATACTGGGATGTGAAAATACGCATCTTTCAGGTCGACTGATGTAAACTAGTCGTCTTGTCGCACGAGCCGCAGCAGAGATGTGTGAGTGAGCATTCTGAACTTATATCTTTTTAGATATTTGTTCAGAGCCCTCAAATCAAGTATTGGCCGAATTCCGTTCCCTCCCCGTTTGGGAACGAGGAAGTACTTGGAATAGAAGCCGCCCTGACTCTGCTCGGCGGGTACAATAGATATAGCCCTCTTTTCTAGGAGTGAGAGAATCTCTCTCTCCAGAATATGGGCTGACTCTCCTCGGGCCTGCGAATGCAGAATGCCCGAGAAGCGAGGGGGGGTGACGGTGACTTGGAGTCTGTAGCTCCGTGTAACTGTCTTGAGAAACCCAAGCAGATGTCGTGAGCATCTCCCGCTGTATGCTCCTTAGAGCCAGCTGAGATGTCACGTCTCTTCCCCTCTGAGTCTCTATTTGTTGTGTTATGGGGCCCTCCAGTGTCTGAGCACTGTGGTGCCCCATTTCGACAATCCCCACCGACACAGCGCAGGCGTGTGGCGGTGATGCCCTTACGGCTCCAGCCGGCACTACGCATGCGCGTGACGGTGGTGCCTTCACGACCCCAGCCGGCACTGCGCATGCGCGTGACGGTGGTGCCTTCACGACCCCAGCCGGCACTGTGCATGCGCGTGACGGTGGTGCCTTTACAGCTCCAGCCGGCACTGCGCATGTGCGTGACGGTGGTGCCTTCACGACCCCAGCCGGCACTGCGCATGCGTGTGACGGTGGTGCCTTTACAGCCCCAGCCGGCACTGCGCATGCGCGTGACGGTGGTGCCTTTACAGCCTCAGCCGGCACTGCGCATGTGCGTGACGGTGGTGCCTTTACAGCCCCAGCCGGTACTGCGCATGTGCGTGACGGTGGTGCCTTTACAGCCCCAGCCGGCACTGCGCATGCGCGTGACGGTGGTGCCTTTACAGCCCCAGCCGGCACTGCGCATGCGCGTGACGGTGGTGCCTTCACAGACCCGTCAATTGTCCGCCCTTTGAGAGAGGCCATAGCTGCTCTCAGAAGGGGAACAGTTGACGGACTGTTTATTGTTTTTCTTTTCATTTTTTCGAGCTGCGCCCTTGGCTCGAAGCCTGGATGCGTCAGCGGAAAATGTTTTATGACAGAAAAATCAATAATTGTGTGACATGTGTTTATGCGGACTTGAGGATGGTGTTGAGGCATCTCTCGAGGCGGCGGGAACACATTTAGAGCTGGGGAACCGCAGACTTCCAGCTCTGTCACAGAGGGGAGAAGGAGGGGCTGTCACGCCGCTCGCCTTCTTCCTCGACTGCTGGCCGAAATTCTGGGTTGGCTGCGCCTGGGCTGCAGCCGGAACCGGAGATTTTCTAGGCCAGCTCGCCCTCGTCCCCTGCCTGGGCTGGGGACTCGGGGCGGACTGCGACCTCTGCGTTTTTGGTATTTTGAACCGAGCAGGGTTCGGGGCAGCTTGGACGAAGGGCTGCCGCTGCGAAGGCAGCAGCTGGGCCCTTCGAGGGAGGCAGAGGTGGAGGGCCTCGTCCTCCTTCTTTTTCGACTCGCATCTCCTCTGCATGGAGGCAAGAGCGGAGCCGAAAATCCCCTCGGGAACGATGGGCATGTCAAGCACATCCTCCTTTTCCCGGTCTGGGAGGTTGGTGAGGTTGAGCTCTTTCCTGCACCACCATGATCCCCATTGTTTTGCCCGTGGCCTGGACGGCGCAGCGTTGGACACGGAGACAAATGTCTGTGACCGCGGCCAACTTGTCCAGAACGGCCGGTCCAGGATTACTCGACATATCCTCACAGAGCTGCGTCCAGAGCCCTGGCGGACAACGCTGCGGCTCTGTAGGACCGTTCAGTCATGGTCGACTGGAAACGGTCCACCTTCGCTGGCAGTGTGGGGTTCCTGCTTGGTGACGGGCCCATCCTCGGTAGGAGGTGGGCTGCCACCAGCAGTTCCATCGGCGGTATGCGGAGCAGGCCGAGCCTCTCCATACCGTCGCAGTCTAGGGAGGAGGCACCCTGGATTGGGGCCTTGTTGCTAAAGGGTCGGTCCCTCCACGAGACCGACACCTCATCCAACATCTCCGGGAAGACCGGGAGGAGTTGCCTCCTTGTCCTCGTTGCTTGGGGAGAATGTTTCCCCTCGTAACGGGACCTGGCGGTCTCCTTGGCCATTTCGGGCCACGGGATGTCTAGCCTGGACGCAGCGCGCTGACACGCGGCCTGCAGGTCCATGCTCAGACAGGGCGAAGCTGGTGTGCTATCGCCCGGGAGAGCAGCCATCGCTCCCGGCTTTGCCGTTTGAGCCGATGACATGAAGATATCTTCTTCTTGCTCATCCGAATCAGACAGGAGGAACTCAGAGGTGTCCTCTTCGTCCTCCATGTAGTCTAATTCCAGGACATCCTCCGCGGGCGAGACCATGGTGAGGTCTCGCCGGGAGCTCCCGCCTGGTGAGGCGTGGGGCTCTGTTCCCGCGTCTCTTGCCGCCACCGGGTCCCGGCCTGACACGGCGTGGGATCCCGGTTCCGCAGCTGCCGCTGTTAGTGAGCCCCAGACCGACACAGTGAGGGGCTCAGTCTCTGCGGCGGACGCCCCCGTGTCTTGATTGCCAAACGGCGAATCAGTGGACATGAGGGAGTCCTGTTCCAACAAGCTAGCTTGGTGTGCAAGCCGTCGGTGGAGGCTCTTTCGGGTGAAACGGGCACAATGCCCGCACGAGCCGGGGTTGTCGATAGCCTCCTGGGCGTGTTCCAGCCCGAGGCAGGACGAGCAGACCTGGTGTGAGTTTGTGCCTGCTATCTTCAACCCGCAGCCGCATGACCGAGCCTCCGAGTCCCTGACTCCTCTGGTGTGAGGGGGAGAGGCGTCCATCTTGTTCGCCTCGTGGCGTGGAGAGGACCCGCTCGTAACAGGTACGTCGTTGAGAGAAAAAGTGTTACCAACCCGTCCTTAATCCGGAGAAAAAGGGATGGTGTGGGTCCTTTGTTCTCAAAGAATATTGACTGGTGTGTCAATATACTTCTAATCCTTTTCTCCTCCGTGAGAGAGAAAAAGAAAAGCGTCCTCGCTACCGTGGTGTCGGTAGTAAGGGGAAGCTTGCTAGCAACAGGTGCGTAGCTAGCTTGAGAAAAATCAAAACCTTACCTTACTTTCCGGTGAAAGAAACGGCGAGGTCGATTTTAATACTAACTGGCGTTAGTATTACCGTCTTCTTGCGAAGCAGAAGGAGTAGCCGGCGAGCGCCCGTCGACCGAAATGGTTATATTTGTGTTCAGTCTGTGGACCGTTAAGCTTGTCCGGCTACTATAGAGATGTGCTCTGAAGCGAGAAGAGGTGTTTGAATGACGCATGCGTCGTGGCGCAAGCTACTTATAGGGGGTGAATTCCCTGACGCTGACGTCAAGATCACCAGCCAATCAGGATTGGCGTAATGAGATTGTTTGCTCCGCGATGAGGCGCATCCCATAGTGAGACATCGAACGGAGTGTTATGAATGAGAACTGCATGGTCTTATTTTTATCTTGGTTTTATGAAAATTATAGATAGACATGCACCTCTGCGTAAATTTAGAGTGAAGGGACGAAACAATCCCTGGTTTTCTGCTGAGCTGTCCAGTCTACTTCATGAGAGAAATAATGCTTGGGCTAAGGCTAGGAAATCAGGCTCAGAGGTAGAATGGCTACGCTTTAGACAGCTAAGAAATAGCTTCACATCTCAAATAAAAAGTGCTAAATCAAAGTACTATTTGTCAGTTACCACAGAAAACCTGAATAATCCTAGGACATTTTGGAAAGCCATAAAATTGATTCCCACTGGTGATATCCCAAATGAGCTACCTCCGTGCCTCACCACAGCATCTGGCATTATATCAGACAGGGCTACTATGCTAAATTGCTTTAATAAGCATTTTGTGTCTTGTGGCTCTCTGTTTGATTCTGTCACTGACTGTACTTCTGCTTCTGTGAACGCTCCAATCCTTAACTCTGAACAATGTGGTCTGGAAAACCCTTTCAGTTTTACTCCTTTAACTATTGGTATTGTTCATGAAGCATTATCCAAGTTAGATCCTAGGAAACCGGCTGGCCCGGACAACTTAGAACCTTTCTTTTTAAAGATAGCTGCAGATTTTATTGCTCCACCTCTTACTTCTCTTTTTAACCTCTCCCTCAGCACAAATACAATTCCAAAAGTATGGAAGTCTGCTTATGTCTTGCCTTTACTGAAAGGAGGGGAGGCAACTATTTTAAATAACTTTAGGCCAATCTCCAAATTGTCAGTTCTGGCTAAGGTGCTCGAACGACTTGTGAGTGAACAAGTAAAGGAGTTTTTATGTATAAATGATATCCTGTCTAGACATCAGTCAGGTTTCAGAAAGAGACACAGCACCATCACTGCCACAATGAAAGTGGTAAATGACATTACTAGTATTTTGGATAATAAGCAGAGTTGTGCAGCTCTGTTTATTGACCTTTCCAAAGCGTTTGACACCGTTGATCATCGCATTTTAAAGCAGAGGCTACTCAGTATTGGCATATCCAGCCATGCAGTGGGGTGGTTTGTGAACTACCTCTCTGAAAGGTCCCAATGTGTTCATTTTGATGGACTGTCTTCTGAGTGGTTAAACATTTCTAATGGTGTACCACAAGGTTTTGTTTTAGGACCACTTTTATTCTCCATATATATTAACAGCGTAGGTGATAATGTGGATGAAGCTACTTTACATTTTTATGTGGATGATACTGTGATGTATTGTGCAGGTCCCTCCATTAAAGAGGCTGTTGTTAAATTACAGGCTGTTTTTAACACTATTCAGACTCAGCTCTCTGAATTAAAGCTTCTTTTAAATGTGGATAAAACCAAGGTAATGCTCTTTTCAAAAGCAAAAAAGACACCAGAGCCTGTTTTAGATATTGTAACTACGCAAGGAACAAAACTTGAAGTTGTTGCCTGTTACAAATACCTTGGTATCTGGCTTGATGATTGTCTCTCTTTTAAACTTCATGTCAATAACCTGCTTAAAAAACTGAGGGTTAGGCTAGGGTTCTTTTTTAGAAACAAGTCCTGTTTCTCGCTTGAGGCCAGGAAAAGGCTAGTCACTGTGACCTTTTTACCTGTGCTGGACTATGGTGATTTGTTGTATATGAATGCACCTGCCAATTACCTGAGCAAATTGGATGCTGCGTATCACAGTGCTTTGAGATTTGTCACAAATTGTAAAGCGCTTACACATCACTGTACACTGTATACCAAGGCAGGTTTACCATCACTCTCTGTACGGAGGCTCAGTCACTGGTACACTTTTATTTATAAAGCTATGTTGGGCAAACTCCCGTATTACATCTGTTCTCTGGTAAAGCAGAAAGTTGCAAGCAGCTACTGTCTGAGATCGCAGGATGTAGTCTTGTTAGATGTACCAAGAGTAAGGACTGTCTTAGGTAAGACAGCTTTTATGTGCGCAGCTCCACTTGCTTGGAACAATCTTCAGCAATAATTGAAATTGAGCAATTTTATTTCTCTGAATGTTTTTAAGGCACGTCTGCACGAGATGCTTTCTGACACTATGGGTGTTTGTAAGTGTTGGTGAATATGTAAATATGATGTCCTCTATTGTTTGTTTTTATGTTGTTTTTATGTTTCATGTGGAACTAAATTGATGCAGGTCTCCCTTGTAAAAGAGATCCATGATCTCAAGGGACCTATCTGTCTAAATAAAGGGATGAAATGAAATGAACATCACTATATTGGAAATATTTGTATAGGCTTTTTCGATCAAACATTTTTGGTGTCGGTCAGGGGGTACTTGGCTGAGAAAATGTTTCAAAGGGGGTACATGACTGAAAAAAGTTTGAGAAGCACTGCTGTAAGTAACAGAAAGACAAAAAAGCCTGTTTGGATTCAGAGGTTCTTGTTGTCAGGTGTTATACTGTAAATGGTGTCTTATTAAAGTGTCTGCTTTTTATTGATTTATTTTGTAGCTATGAAAAAGCAAAGTACTTCTAGCTGAATCTCCCTTGATGTATTACGCGTAAAAAGACAATTAACAGTCTACAGCAGTGCATCGCAGGATGGTTAATCTTGCAAAGAAAAAAAACATCCATCCCGACAAGACCCTACAGTTAAGATTCAGTCGTCAAGATGGATTATTCTTAAAAGAAGTACAAATTATCAATGAAATCAAAAGAGTGGCAAATTGCTTGGATTGTTTCTTAGGAATTACATGTAGACATAATGCCTGTTCTTTACAATGTCAAGCAACTTTCTTAAAACATTTTAACTGGTTTTAGAAACGTTTAGGTCCCAAGCTGTAAAACAAAAGCATAACATGACAAATACAATACGGTCTACTAGCGTATGTTTGCATTGCCATATGAGTCATGCTTGTGCTTTTACACACTCCCCATGTGATTAAGATGTTTCACTTGGGGCACAAGGACAGATGTAGAAAAAAAGTGAATCATTCTGACTGCATACTTTAGTGCTGTGAAGTCAAGTTTGAAAGGGAAATGCAACAGTCTGTCTTCTCTTAAAGGTGGAGTAGGTAAGTTTGAGAAACCGGCTCGAGATACACTTTTTGTTATATTCCATGGAATGCTCTTAACATCCCGATAGCAATGAATATCTAAAGTGCTTTGACAACAAATCCATAAAAAAATGTCATCTGTGGAAGCCGTAGCTCTGTAAAAAGCACGACCAATCATTTTAGCCGGCCCGGCTAAAGTAACTGGATGGCCTACCTGCCTGTCAGCCTTCCATCAGTGCACAAACTTATCTCGTGCCCTCATTGGTCATGTGCGCGTTCGTGTGTGTTGGAGGAGGGGCTCTGTAAGGAAGTGGCAGATTTTTTCCGGCTGTGTATTTTCAAATTCTAGTGCACTCGAGCTGGTTTCTCCAAAATTACCCACCCCACCTTTAAGTGTTTGACGCTTTCGTCACAACAACACGACTAAAGACAAACAAACAAAGTATTAAGGTAGTAGGGGAGATCGACTACACTCTGTGCACCAAAGCAGAAAAAGGTAGAGGTTGAGAGATGACAGAAGAGGAGAAGGAAGTTAGAAAACAAAAGGTGTTTTATTTAAACAGTATTACAAAGACAGAGCAACAGATTTCTGATGTTATCATTTGTTTGTGTACCTTGTTTGCTGAATTCGGTGAAGAGTCCGAGGCTGGTGATGGACGGCCCTGTGAAGATGATGGTGTTCTTGCCAGAGATGTTCTGGCAGAGCTGCTTGGCCACCAGGCTGTGGAGCTGAGGCTTATTCTTCAAGGTGGCCAGACAGTCTGTGCCTTCCTTCAGATGCACTGAGATCTGCAGCGTGGGCAGAGAGAGACGACACGTCCATTAAACAGATATAGAACCAGCAATCTTTACCTCAGTTTTAAGCACCATTTTTATTTTCCTCTTGATGAGAAAAATCTGCAGATATAAGTCATCACTCTCTGCAAAGCTCCTGTTTGATTTTACAATGTATGATGTAAAAAAAAAATACAGCATGTTCACATTCCTTTAAAAATCCAGTAAAAAAGACAAATATGCATTCTCTGGTTGCACCGGAAAAAACAGTAGATTTAGCTGGAAAAATATCTATTTGGACTCAAAACTGCATTGGGGATGGTTCATAATAATAAAAAATGTATGGTAAATATGCAGTTTGAAATATGCCAGAATTTCTCCTTTAAGGCAGCAACCATGAATATGCAATTCATGGTTGCCTATTTGAGTCCGGAGTGATGCATGCAAATCCCCCTTCCTTTCTCCCAGCATTTTTCTGTTATCTCTCTATGTGTTGTGCTCTCATAAAATAATCACATTTTTGCCTGATGTTGGTGCAAAAGGAAGGCTCAGTTGCTCTTCCTTTATTGTGGGGTTTCTCTGGGGAGTTTTATTTATAAATAATTTGATTAATGTATATATTTGGATCCTGTGGAGAACATGAATGTGCTAAAGCTAAACTAATGTCTTCTGTATTCTGTCCAATACGGTTTCGATACTGAAAGCTAAGCCTTAACATGTGAAAGATTGCCAAACTATCTCCAAACTGTTAGAGGATGGCAGAACTATTTTAAGAGTGCCCACTGGAGCTGTGAATATGAATATTTCATGACAATATGGCCAGATGTTGTTGTGATATGTTACTCTGGATCAAGGCAGACTGAACAGTACTTCTCAGCTCAACACACTGATGCCTATAAAGACCTCCAAATAAACATTGGCTTCCAAAGAAAGTCAATATCAAATACACAAACAAATGTCCATCCACAGTCCAGTGTCCTTCTTGAACTCATATACCTGCAGTTGTTCACGAGTGGAACAGCATTAGCCTGATTAGCCAGCATCTACGTCGAGTCTTTAGCTATTACACTAAGTGCTCAGTGTGTGTGCGTGTCTTTATATGTGTGTGTGTTTGTGTATTCCTGTGTGGTTCACTGGCTAATGGAATCTCATTGATTCACTCCATTAACTCGTTTTATTTCTTGGATTTTTTTCTCCCTCGACACAATTCATTTAAAGAGGGAAGATCTCAGTGCAGACACACATCAGCGGGCTGGTAAAGACTGAGTGACGGCCAAACACACAGTCAGTGTGAATGTTAATGCTTATTTGTTAAAACGATGGGATCATGGGTTATGGGCTTCTGTGATGCATATGTATGTTTTACACAGTGGATTTGGGATTACAAGAAATATTATAAATTGTTTTATTTTATTTGATATAAAGGAATGATAATACAAAATGTAAAAGGAAACATTTAAATTCTGCTCTTGTTTGGTCCCCTCTACACTAATGTGGTTCTGGACCACATCCAGACTAAAGAAGGACTTCTCCTGCAGCGTCGTCTGGTGCCTGGTTTTTCTATTTATAATCCTCTGCAGTTTTACGATGATGTATTATTGTATTGATGTTTCCTGCCAGATTCCTCTAAATGCAGAGTAAAGTTTGTCATTGGGCAGGTCATTCTCAAACCTGAACAAGAAAGGATAAATTATTCTCTTGATCTCATACAAGTATCATACAAATGAATGGATTACTGTTTAGTGCTCACTGAAAGATTCAAAAATCTGTTCCCATTGCGCCACTAATGCTTACGATGGGAGACACATTTCAAAGTCCTCATTCTGTGACACTTAATTAAAATGTGAATCTTTAATTCAAACCAGGCATCAATAACCTTGACACAAGATGAGAAATTCAAATGTTTTAAACACTTTTAGGGAGACAAATATCCTGTACCAAGAGATTAACACAGAAATATAGGATTTATTTTCTAAAAATCTTCAACTTGATAAGAGAACCGCATGATGTGACCAACTTAGACTGCCAAGGCCTCATCATAGATTCATATAAACTTGAAATGTATTTCAAATTTAAAAAGTCTTGCTTTTATAGCTAGAAACCACTGGAGGAAAATGTGTTGTGTAAGTGAACATCCTCTTAGCGGTGCAAACTTATGTGTGTGGATGCTTGTGTATTGAGAAAAGTCCCTTTAACAACCTGCATTTGCGGAAAAATGTATGCTATCACATGCAGTCTGGCCATGCATCGTGTTTCACAAGCTCAGGCTTAGTTAGCAGGCTGTCTCCATCATTTGTCGCCAATTAGGAAATTGTTGTGTTTTCTTCCTCTGTAATGGTCAGGTCTGTCAGTCCTCCTGTGTCTCTGGCCTCAGTTAATGTGTGTGTTACATAAGTGAGCGGCGCAGGACTGGCAGGTTGCGGTAAGGACAAGGTTGTTAGTGAGCAGAGCAGCCCTGCCTGAGATATAACACAGATGTAATCCTGAGCCAGAAGCTACTCAAATCTAAAACACCAAGAGAAAAATCTGACAACCAATACTTTTGCCCAGAAGGCATTTCTCACTTCTAGCAGAGTTTGATCATTTAAAAAAAATCAAACCTTGCCTTTCATGCTTGTGAAGCTTGCAAATGTTCTCATTGAAATTCTGAAAAGTTATTTAATTATTTCTAGTGAAGGCAAATAATTGGCTGAATGAAAAATGATGAACAGAGACAACCTGGGAATACGATTTGAATTTTGGTTATGATCAAAGGTGTTTTCCAAAAAGCCTTTTTGACTTCAGACTTTTTCTTACATTTCTGATGTAAAAGATTTCTACCATGAGTTTTGAAAGCACCACTTTAAAATACCATCAAAACAAACACACAAACTTCTCCCACTTCGATCTTATTACACTCAAATCAGAACTTAAACTTTTCAGTTTTGTGAAGGCTGAGTACACTGAATGAATAGTGTTTGCTGCTACCTGACAGATGAATCCGGTGGAGGTACACTGTCGAACCCAGAGGCTGAACTTCCTCTTCTTCCTCTTCCTCAGCTCTCGTTCCGTACAGGTGGTGATGAACACCGGATCCTCGTCTATCAACGGCTCATGAAGTACCTGGAAACACACAGAGGCAATGTTACATGTGTTTCTCCTGATTTTTATATAACCATGTCAGAAGTAAAGTACACGATGTGAAATAGCTGGCCTTGAGATGGATAAAACGTGTTTTGTGTGAGGCATAATAGCGAGGTTGTGCATGATGTAACATAACAGCGAGTGTTAGAGAGAGAGAGAAGGCAGCCAATCAAAACTCTTCACAAGTCTTTTATGTGTTTGGGTGCAATACTGTGAGAGAAAAAAGAATGTTCTTGGCAGCAAAACGCGGACAAAACTGAACAGAACTGTCTGCAAGATCCCTTTAGAAGAATGGCTTTCATTTGTTTTTATTGCTTTATTCGTTGCTTTGTCTTTAACTTTTGCATATTTAATCCGCTCCAGTGTTCTTTTCCGTTTGTCTGACTACATCTTTATTTCCATTACTACTTATGAACAAAATAAAGTGAAGACAGTATTTTTAAGGTCTGCTCTTGAGTATTCTAGCTTCAAACAAATTGAAAAATAAATCTAAATAGACAAGACATGGCTTCGGGGAAAAAGACTCTCAAAGAAGCAAAGAGTGGTTGTTCTGTCTGCTAAACATGGTGCAAGTGGAATCAGATACAAATAAAATGACACATAAACACATACAAATACAACGGAGATATTAACATTTAACTATATACATGTTCATCATCTACCTTTAAAACAAGCAGTAATTGCAATGAAGAGAACATAATTAAAGACTTTTCCTAAATCACTTCCTTTTTTACTTCTCAAATAATAAAAAGATACTTCCCTTAGAAACTGAAAACTAAAATAGTATTTGTCATTTGGTTTGTTGTTCCTGAAGTTACTGCATATATTTGCTGTTGTAGTCATCAATACAATCGATAATGATGTTGGTAGAAGTGCCAAAGTACATTTTAAAAGTAGGGTGAACTGCGCTGTCTTCCTCTTGATGAATTATGTCCTTGGTCTGCTCCCTGTCTCTTGATAAATTGGGATGGGTCAGACCAAATAATGAGGAGACATTTTTCAACGGGGATTAAAGTATTAGACACATTCACAAATCCAACAGGGCATTACCAGAACACTCCCACAAAACCAAACAATATCTTGGATGATTACACTAGCGCGGTAAACATAAATCCTGGCCAAATATTTCCCAAAGACACACACAAACATATATTTGCATTTCAAATGTCTCTCGGCTCTCCCTTCCTCCAGTGTCTTCCTCCTCCCACACCGACAGGATTTGACTAAAGCTAAAGCGAGCAGTGACCAACAGCTGTCTCCTGCGCCAGGACAAAGCGACAACTCATTTCCAATTCAAATATGGAGTAATGGATTTTTACAATGGAAAAATTAACGAGGCTATCTAGCCACTTGATGGATGACATCACCCAAACCATAATGGCCTATTAAGAATTATCTCCTCCTGTACTGCACTCGTTTCTCCCAGATATTCCTCTACACCGAATCCTAACCGATGAAAACAATGTGGTTACATTTGCACATTAATGCTGCTGGTAAATCATTTGCACAGGTTCACTGATCCTTTATTGGACGCAGAAAGGAGGGATATTGATCTATCCGATCACTAGCTGTCTAGCAGTGGATATCTACAACAAAGATTTTACACTTGCAAATCAATACAAAGCAGTGTCAACAGATTATCTCAGCAAAACTGCCAGACTGATGCAGAAAAGCATCCCTTTTCCATCGATGTGAAAATAATCTGACATAGCATGCTAATATTCAGCACCAATGTCGATCACTCATATTCACACACGCACACAATGTTGAATAATGCTTTGTGGCAGATAAATCCAGGTCACACTAACTCACATGTAGATAAATATCCTGCATAGTTCTTGTCATTTTTAAAGAATGGAGCTGAATTGATTTGTCGATACAATTCTGAAGTTGATCAACAGAATTGTACAGCTAAAATGGTAATAATCTAAATGGTCTTTGTTATTTAGTTAAAATGCACCCAAATCTATTGTTCCAGCTTCTGAATTGTAAATATTTGTTTGTTTTATTCTATAAAATCAACCTAAATATTGGTTGGTTTTGGACAGTTGGTAATAGATGTGACAATTTTGGAAATTGTAGTGTCCATTTTACACTATTTTGTGAAGATGAATTGATTCATTAAGAACACAGACAGCAGATCAAACACAAATCATCACATTATCTTCTTCCATTCCTTCTGTGTCAGTCATTACATGAGCAGATCACTTTTCAATCGTCTGGGAAGCAAGAGTTTTATTCTGCCATTTTCACTATCTGGGCCCTCTTTCTGCCCCTGGCACAGAAACCCAACGGATAACACAAACTGGCTTAGATACACATGCACCCCCTAACTGCTTACACACACGCTCTCTGACAAACAGTCTGCCCTGATTCCTTTCAATTGAGTTGTTTTTAGACCCAAATCGATAGAAAGCGTTAAAGTGAAACCCCTTAATTACCTCAAATTGAAATAAACTCATTATTGTTAACATCAAGTTGTGTTAACAAAAATATTCATTGTTAAATGAGATGTGGATGTGATACGAGGATGGCCTTTGCTGAGTTGCTAAGAGCCTGTATTTCCGAATGCATCACAGTACCGGCATCATCTTTCATAATGAAGATGATGTTATAGCACTTATCCAGCAGAAAGGCAATTAATCAACTCCTTCCCAGCAATTCATTACATTTTACCAGCAGGGGCAGGGGTGGCATAAGATCCAATTGAATGTACAAATAGCCAACCCGGGTGCCCTCGTCCTAACCAAATTCCGAAGATGTCAGGTGATTTGTATTTGTTATCTTCATGGAAGAATAAGCCGAAAGAGAAAGCTCTCAACACTGTGTCCTGATTGTTATGACAACCAACCACATGAGTCACTGCTAAGTACGATTATAATGACTAATTTAGGAGGAAATAATATGCTATGCATGCCTTTCCTTCTGTGAACTGCCACAACACAATCTTTTAATTACACACATGTAAGCTTGTTTTCTTCAGGTTGAAGTTAACAAGGCTGATGATTGCTTGTGTCTCTCTTTGTGGAAAGGATATGGATTTGATTGATGAGATAACACTTCAATCAGTTTGTTTGTTTGCTGCTCTTTTCAAAACTGTAGTGCTGCTTTTCATCCAGGAGAAAGAAAAGTAGGAACTGAAAAAAAGTCCAGCCCACCCAAAATAGAGTAGCAAGGCTGGCGCTCCAGTGGCCCAGTTGCATTAATGTGACTGATACAAACAGTGCAACTGAAAACAGTGAGACCTAAAGTAAAAAAGGACTGCCTACACTTATACACAGGCTTTGTTCAGGGTTTCAAACTGCGCCTCTTTGCAGGAGCTACCTGGTTGCTCTACATGGGGAGCACATTTCCTTTTTATTTCACAAGCAAATTAGGGAACTCCTAAGCTACTATATTACAATTCAGTGCATGTACATGTATATATATATACCTGAGGGGTAAAACATGTGCTGCTAACAAGAAAACAGTGATCTGACAATGTGTGGCTAATATTTAGACTTAAAAATGTGTCTGAACATTTTGTCTGCTGAAGATGACCTCTGGATGTTTCCTCATATTTCTTGGAATACTTCATGAGAAATTAAAAAGGAAAGGTATAAAGCTTAATGTCAACGGTGCTGTTAAATCAGTTTGACCTTTGGGTGTTCACTAATAAAATGTAAAAAAAGGTATTGAACGGAGAATCAGTACGAGGAAAAATATATGTAAATATATGCACAAAATAGCACCTAGCTGTCCAGCGTATATGCAATGCTTAGAGAGAAGCAGTCCTGAGGGAGAGAGCACACACCTGTGTCTGTGAGGGTCTGAAGGTGCAGCTGAAGGACTGCTGCAGCGAGTCCAGGAAGGGCTGGATCTTGTACAGGCCCTGGTTGCTCCCCTGTGACGGCCGGAAAGCCACAATGTGGAAATACTTGAGGATCTTCTCAAAGCGCGCCTGGCTCATCTTCAAGGCGATGCTCTGGTTGCTGAAGAAGCCCGAGCTCCAGATGCTGAGCACGGACTCGCAGCGCTGCACACTGGTGGAGGTGACGAAGCCCAGGAAAGCCTTCATCTCCTGGGTTGTGACGGGACGCCAGCCCTCGTCTGAGCCAAAGCGCTCCTGGAACTTCTTGGCATACATGTTGGTCTGGGTGACCATGTTCTGGATGCAGTTATCTGGGACGAAGAGCTGGAAGAAGTCCAGGGCTGTGGCGCTGGACGTCATCTTCTGAGCAGGGCCTGAATCAGGACAGCAAGGGGGGAAAATGATGATATGAAAACAGACAGATTGATAGAGAGAGAGTCCCATATGGGCTTACTCACAGACACAACTGTCACTTAATCCTAGTTTTCAACCTTTGGCAAAATGCCTTAGAGACTGACTCAATAAAAGGTTTATTTTTTGACACACAAAATTAGATTTTGATGAGCTGTCACTGTATATGCTGTGAGGGAAGCATACAAACTGTTTCTTGACAATGTCACTTCATTAGAAAAGAATACGGAGGAAACATCCATTAATAAGGTAGACTTACATCGTATAAATAGTCTTAAAATACAACTTTCATAAAGAATCGCTGTGCTTTCTGATGAATCAGCCACAGAAGTATTTGGTTTGAATGTCACGCGCCCAGGGCAGCGGTTAGATCATTTACACAACATGACAGCCGCCACACTGTGATCTGTGTCTCAGCGTGGCGTTTCTACGCTTGTCGAAGGTTTCAGTGTCTCGCTGCTTTATTGTTATGTCACACAGTGAGTCAAAATCATGCTCTGATCCGTTAGTCGGGTCAGGAGGGTGCCATGAATGAAAGAGATCTGAAGTCATACTGTCAGTAAAGCATCAGCTGACGATAAAGGTTTGTTTAAACAGCTTATCTTTTAACCAAAAGATGAATGCATCTAACATAGCAGACATTCAAGTAATACACAGGGAAACTGGTGATCTTAAATTAAGGGGTACATTGTAAGGTTGAGCTAATGAATATTTAGTGAAAGGTTCAATTAAATTGATGGATAATCAAATAATGAATTAATGTATCTTATAGCTTTAAACAGTTACTTGCATAAAGTAATGGGTTAACAATTGAAATATTTGAAAGCAACTTTTCTAACTGGTGAAAAAGTTAAAATAAAATATGTGTTATAATTATTATAGGCATTAAGCTATACGTTATGACTGCATTCATAAAATAGATAGCTGAGAAGAATTGATTAATAATAAAATAAATGGCAGCATGGTACTTTCATATTCTAATTCACTAGTTTACCGAGGGGAAGGTGGCGTTTACCTCCCATTTAAAAGCAATTTATCTGCTAGCTTTTAGGTGTTGCATTGAAGCTACACAATCAATACACAATGCAACAACTGGCTTGATGTGTTTGCTCTTGTAATGAATTAGAGATTTTCTCTAAGGTTGTTAGATCCGTGAGAGGAAATTTGGATGCCGAGCAGAACAACTTCAGGGTAAATTGAACAGCACGATCTCATTATCCCTGAACAGCGTAGAACAAGGTTTCTCAATCCATCGTCTCTCCTTTCCTGAGCGGTTACAACCACAATCACGATAGCTTCAGACTTCTAATGTTGAGTTAAAGATAATGTGTGCAGGGTTTAAACCTTAATTGTTTAAACAACATGTGGAGGAGGACAAGAAGAGGAAACAAGCAAAGCACACCCACAGAACTGATGCTATGCCGAGGCAGAGACAGCAGGAGTGGTGTGCCACGAGCTGAAATCCTCTCATTTGCCTTCCATTAGACTTGAAAGCTGAATGAAAAATCAAGCATGACTTCCCCTAAGCAAGCCACTCCTCCATCAAAAACATCAGACATTCAGATGTAAGGCCATACGATGCACAGTGACTCACCACAAAAATACAAACTGAGGAAGAACTCATTATTTTTTACGATAATGGACTGTTTTAATCTGTTCCTCTGTAGATCTACCAGCTGATCTAACCTACATCATGCTGATTAAACGGAATCAAACACTTACATATTCCTTCTTTCAGACTACTAATATTAGCTAATGTCTCTGTAGATAGAAAGGTTCGACATATCAATTTCCCACATTACACAACTCGCTACGTTGCACCTATAAACCCAAGTAATCCCTCATGATGATCAGCTGTTGTAGTATTTATATTTGCTAAGGGACACACGTCTGCCTGGTAGAGCTTTTATAGCCATGGATTTGAGAATGAGAGATTAATGTGTTTAGTAGATAAACCCTTCCTGTAGACGAAACATGTTTTAAGCTAGCGGAAATTACAGAAAGACCACATGGATTTGAAAGCCATTTCTAATTATTTTCTCAGACGAATCCCAGCTATGGCCATACTGAAATGCAAGCAAATAAAAATAGTAATATTTTTATGTCAATAAAATGTATGTTATATTTGGATTGTAAAAATATCTGTATTCTGTTGCTGTGCATCAGAAAAAAGTAGCAATGCAATGTGATCATTTCAGTCAATGTTCTATCGTACACTACTATGAGGATTTAAGAGTCAGAATTTGGGATGACATAACTCAACAAAATCCTGAAATTAAATAGATGATTGTTTATTTTTTCAAAAGCCTTAAAAAGATGTCCAGATGGCTCTTGTTGTTAGCACTTATTATGATGTATCCAGTAACATACTGTACGGTATAAAATTGTCAGTTATATGTGAATTTGACAATGCAAACATGAGCATCTGATTGTGATTTAGTTTCCCCTTTATTTTCTTTACCTTTTGTCATTTCTTTAATTTGTGTTTAATACAATACAATTCAACTGTAAGTCAACACACCCCTATGAAAATAAGTGATATTACCTCATTTAGTGTTTTCATTCCATCTATGGGCATTTATTATTATAAACATTCAGCATGTTTTTTGTTTTGTGAATATTTGGATAAGTGTGTGTTTCTTCCCCTCCGCTACCGGCCTCTTAAACAAGGCCCCCCCCCCCCCCCCCCCCCACTGACACTTTACCTCTGCCACATCATAGACTATATGCATTACATTAACGCACTCAATGTTCATACTCCTGTCTGCACATATTCTTATTTCACATTTCATAGTTTATATTCTAAAATTCATTCATAGCATTCTATTCCCATGTAAATCACTGCTTTATTTAATTTGTATTGCTATTTAACTGTATTTTATTACGGTGTAAAAGATTGTTTGTTTTATATTAGATTTCTTGTTTTTTATATTGTATGTATGCACCATGACATTAAGTCAAATTCCTAGTATGTACGAACCTACCTGGCAATAAAGCTGTTTCTGATTGTGATTCTGTTGTAGAGTCAGAGCCTTCTTGTCAAACAGCCAGTAAATATACCTGACAAGACTTCTATTTTTATACATGCAACCTTCACTGTGTTTGTCTGTGTACATATTTTTTCAAAATGACTCTGCCATGGTACAAGGCAACAGGCAAACAGGACACACAGACGGAAATATGCAGCCATGCAGAGAAACTTACATATGGAGAGTACCAGTCATCTATTAGACATGCCCAGCAAAGTGAATGAATAAATAGATCTTTAATTCCCTCGAACATCAGGATAAATTGTTATATAATCTGAGATGTGGAAGTATGCTTCATAATCCTTGGCTTTGGCCTTTGCCTCAACCTCTCAGGGGCAACAGTCTCTCGCTGAGATGAACAAAACACCTCACCTATAAATCTGACCTTGGGCGAACCACATTTTTATGCAAGCGAAAAAAAACTCAGCCGGCTTATAGACATCGCTGCTGGTTAAAAACCAAGGAGGAGCTGCTTTACTATCTAAACAACCCAAATCCACTTCCAGTTCGTAAGAAGTTGACTGGATGCTTTCTGACGGTTGCTGATGATTTATGTACGGGGTGCACAGTGTTTAAGGAGGGGAGCTGTCACATTAGCACTGGGACTGTGTCAGCACTGTCTCAGCCAGACAGTGAGACAAAGAGACAGACAGAGAAATGGACAGGGAGGCAGACAGGTAGGTGAGAAAAGGGTGCGCCGATAGCTAGACAGAGAAATCCAGACATGTGATAAACATGTCACTGAATCCACCTTAGGGGAAAACCTCATAGCTTAAGCAGTTTACCATCACGTGCCATTAAAATCAGAGAAGCATTTTTATGTTGATATGCCGATGCTCAAGATGCAATCTGACGTTACTGCTACAGCCGATAAAATCAGAGTAAGCTCTTGATCACTTGAGGTCTGAAGTGAGATTATGCTCCTTTGCTGTCCTGCTTCTATCCAGGGGGGCAGCTCTTTATCATCTCCACCCTGATGCAAGATGGCGAGACCACACCCACACAGGCCTTGTGCAAACAGACACAAACTGTGTCCTTAAAAAACAGACCAGGCTGTACAAAGCAGACGGACACACCTGCTGCTTCACAAGCATAGGTCAACAAAGCAGGATAGAGCTGGATGAGTCAGTACAGGAAATCCTAAAGCCTCACCCAATTACCCTTTTTGGTGCCCAAACTTTTGGTATTGAAATATAAACCACTCTATATCTGCCCTGTCTCGCAAAGCAGGATTACTGAAGTCAGCTGCAGGCTGGCTGAAAACAGAGCTGTTCTGGGTTTTGTTTGGTGTCCTGTCCGGTAATCCTGCTATCCGGGACAGGCCAATAACACCACCTCAATTTGGGAGACATAACAACAGTAAACACAATAGTTTACAACTTTTATCTGATGTCTTGATCATATCAGGTCTTTTATTTGTAATGTTAAGCCCGAGCCTGCATATATTTTCCTTTTGCATTAAAACAGCTTGCAAAAACAAATGTTTGCATACAACCAATGCAGTTTGCATGATTTTCTGTGGTTTCCTCACCATTTTAACTACAGTCAAATATGTGCTTTTATACATTTTACATGAATGCTGCAATGTGTGTTTCTATGAGCTAAAATGGAGCTTGGTCCATATCTGCTACAGCCATATGCTGATTCACCTCCAATGGTGCCACAGTGCAACATGTCACAGTGGATATTGGACGGCCTTTACACCCATTGCTAATGCTTCACATGAGGCAGAAGTGTTTAGAGGGGGCAAATCCAAGCAAAGCCTGACAGAAGGCACTGCACTATACACCCACACCCTCCATTCCCTGATACATATTGTATAATGTAAGTGATAGATAAATGGATAAAAACTGTTCTGAGAAAGAGACAGTCAGTTTGATACATGTTGGCTAGCATTGGGGTTTAAACAGAATGCTTATCACAAAGACAGAATGAGACAAAAAGAGAGACACACAGACAAAGCAAAAAGTGTGCAACCAAACTTGGAGTGCCTTGTGACTAATGTTAATATAGTTATGAGTTCTGTTAACTAACTTGATGCCACAATTTGTGCATCTGATTCTGCATACATAGGCATTCAGTACACTATTCATTATGCAATGTGTGTTCATACTGTATATGTGTACAACCAGGAGAGACATCATGCTGATTCTCTGAACTAAACAGCATGTCTCCCTGCCCAGAAACATGAACACGCCCTCACACAGGACAGCATGTGAACCACAGCACCAAGGGGCGAGGTATCAAAGGCTAAGCGTTAGTTATTAACCTGATACATCAATTAACGATGCAGAGTCATGCTTCTCTTACTGTCACTCACTAGGATGCACGCACACACCGAAAATGAAACAAGCGTCCAGTTGTTCCAAAGCAATAGCCTTTTGTGTGCTGTTTTGGCACAATGGCCACAGAAATGTCCTGTCTGACCTGACAAACATGAACAAGGACTGTCTCTCCATCACACACACACAATTCATCTGCACATTACCCTATTCGTGTTGTCATGCATCATGTCTCACCATATGTCTCTTTGAAAGGCGGCACCGTGACATCCTGCAGAGTCTCCGTCCAGCCTTCCTCCTCCGCCTGACTACGGGACAGGGCGCCCGGGGGACCGCCGCCCCCTCCGGACCCCCCACGGTGTCCACTGCCCTCCTTATCGCCCCGTTTCTGGTGGTGGTGGTGGTGGTGTTGCGGCTGCTGCTGGTCCTCCTCACCCACCTCGGCAATATAGTCCCCGGAGTCGGAGTCCCCGGAGGTGCTGTAGAAGGGATTGTCGCTGCTGTCATCCCCGGACTCCCCGAACACATCATCGGATATCTGCAGGCTCTCGTACCGGGAGCGGGCCGCTTCCAGGAGAGACAGCGCCTTCCGCCCGCACTCCGCCATCTCTCTCTGTATTGATGCTCCCCTTCTCTCTCTCTCTTCCTCCCTTTCTCTCACCCTTCCACTACAGCAGCGTGCAACTGTCACGATGTTGCAAGAGCTTTACCGTGACCGCTGCACCGTCCCCTAACCCCGGTATGAATATAGTCCTGCCTGCTCGCCGGGCTTGGATGAGGAGCCCGGTGTTCAGAAAGCGTGCGGATCCCGGGAGCGCTGTTCGCTTCAAGGGTACTGAAATATTTCCGCCTCCTTGCTCTGCCTAAAGCGCTGCGCACTGGGCAACATTATCGATAGTAGTGGCACAGCATCCGGGTTGAGAGACCAGTGATTTCCCTACAAATACAGCAAATAGAGAGAGTAGTGGCTGCCGCTGCATCACCTGATTCCTCAGCCCTGCACTGTCGTCCAATAAGATGCATTTTCTCATAACAAATTACAGGAGGATGGTGATGATGGAGATAAGATGTGGAACAATTATGATTATTAATGGTGAGCCAATAATACATCAAATGCATGACAATATGTATGAAATAGCTAATATTTTCCATCATGTAATACTGGCCATACATATTAAAAAAACATGTTTAGTAACCTAATGATTTATTCATTTATTTCTTATTTTGTCTTTCTGTATGACATGTTTATTTCATTAAAAAAATATTGTTCGTTAATTAAACGTGTTAACTGTTTAGAGTCAGACTACATGGCATAACCTCTGGTAGATTGCATACTGGTCATGTGTTGACTTTGATTTAATGATGTAAAATACAGTAAAATCAGTCCAAATGATAGCGGGTCAACCATGGCGTCAACGTATAGCCTGCTTTCTAAAAAATAGAAAGCAGATAAGCCAGCATTGAACTCATTATCCATTTAATGGAGTTACTTGTATTGTATTTATTTAATATTTTGTTAACTTTTTTATGGTGAGAACAGGTTAATAAGCATGAACCTCGCCTCGCCTCAGTGTACCCCATCTGGCCTCCAGAGGTCGCTATGGCGTCAGTGGTCCTCCAGACTCTTCTTCGTTGGTGCACTTGCCATGTTTGCGGAAGCTTGTTTCTAGCAGATAGCTGGAGGCTTCTTACATTTACACTTTATGCTGTAGCTGTATTTTATAATCAAATATGAATCTACCAAAGGGACCAGATTCGCTGTGCTTCGATAAGGATGTTTTTATGAAGGTAAGAAAAAACGGGACGTTTGTTAACACGCTATATAAAGCTTATGTTGTTAAACTAGCTATCATTAGCTAGTTGAATGTTCATACTGGATGCTGCTTATCTTCCTTACACATGTATTATTTATTTATGAATACATAATACCTAATAATGTTTGTACATGTTTGGTACACATTCACGATCCTAGCTAATGTTGTTAATGTCGGACATGTCAAACGTTACCCTTACAGAACATGAGCTATCACAGCAAATGACGTGTTTCATGAATACAAATGTGTTCATTCAGTATCAGGTGCCTACATTTGTATTTTTGGTCCGTCATTCTGTAGCTAAAGTCGACTTTCTCTCCATTAGTAATGCTGGTTGTTCCATGCATGACTGGCTGCTTTTATATAAACCTTGTATTAACCTGTACACGACTGCTCTGTCTGGTGTTACTCTCGCAGGATGACTTTGACGTGGACCAGTTTGTGGCGGAGTGTCGGAAGCAGGTCCAGATGGAGGAGATGAGGGAGGACCTGGAGCTCTACTACAAGCTGCTGAAAACAGCCATGGTGGAGCTCATCAATAAGGACTACGCCGACTTTGTTAACCTCTCCACCAACCTGGTCAGTAATGAATTTGGTTGTACATTTTAGACCTTGCAATCAGCAGCTTGTAATCAACAGTAAACAAAAAAGGCAATTCAGTTAGGCGTCTATCAAAACATATTATCTATATGATGTCCAAGTGACAAGCTTTACCTTAAATATAAACTGTCATGATTTTTGTTCAGATGGTTTTTTTCTGGAGCCTAACCTACACATTCAAAGAATGTATTTCTTAGTTTGCTTTTCTTGTAAATCTATATTTTAAGTGGTGTATTGTTTTAAACTGAAAATAAGTATGCTTAAATTATCTTAAAAGAACAATCTTGATTGTTATTTTGTTTGTTTTCTTATCTATCAATATCAGTATCAGCCTCAAAATATGGGGTCTTATAATGGTGGTCAAAAAGGAAGCATACCATGCAGTTTTTTGTTTTTTAAGTAAATCTGATAACGTGATAGTAGACAGACCCTAATCTTAGACCTCTGCTTCCCTTGACTCAGGTGGGGATGGACAAAGCCCTCAATCAGCTTTCTGTGCCGTTGGGACAGTTACGAGAGGAGGTTATGGTATGTTTTTGTGTGAAGTTAACTGAAACCTTGATAAATCCCTGTTACAGTGTTCATGAATGTTTCTTCCTGATGTCTGTTTCAGAGTCTGCGGTCCTGTGTGAGTGAGGTGATCCAGGCTATAGACAACCAGCTAACCAAACAGGAAGATCTGCAGAAAAAGAAGGTTTGGCTCGTCCTCTTCCTGTCTGACATCTTCATCTGATCATATTTAGAGTTCATCATTAAATATACTTTAGGATGATTTACCAAACTGTAAACCCAGTGTTGCCTCAACAAATTATTTTTAGTGCAACATGGATTATAATCCTGTTTTAAAGAGTTTAAATATTTTCATAACCTGGCAATATCCCATCCATCAGGTGTGTGTATTGAGGCTGATTCAGGTGGTGCGCTCGGTGGAGAAAATTGAGAAGATCCTCAACTCGCAGAACTCCAAGGAATCTGGCTCCCTGGAAATCAGCAGGTTGGACACTCATCTATGCTCAAAACCACTGGTATCACTTAGATCAGTGATTCTCAAACTTTTTTTCAATAATGTACCCCTTTTGAAAAAATAAAGAGGTACAGTACAGCGCTGCACCATCAGTGTCTGATTTATTAAAACAACAACATTGTAACTGAGAAACACTTAAATGCTACATTTCAAATGTTTACTATCCATCACTAAATTCATGGCAAACCAATTTTAACATCATGCAATAACACTAAGATGACATTAGTTGCATTGAACTGATCTGTTTAATGAGTTGTACTTACAATTTAGTGAGAAACATGGGCTTGTGCTTCACTGAGGATCTTTGTCATTCTGACAGGGAGACAACTGCAGTTATTAATATAGTCTATTAATATAAAACCCACACTGCTCAAACTTCGGTACTTTTCCTAATATTGGTATATTTATATTTTTTTCATTAACATAAAATAAATCTCACGTACCCCCTGCAGTACTCCAACGTACCCCTAGGGGTCCGCGTACCCCCATTTGAGAACCACTTAACCGATAACCGATTTGAATGTGGGCAGGTTATTAAACACGTTATAAGAGTTTCAATGTATGCATCTCTATATCACATAGCCATGTGCCAGAGGTTCAAATAGTATTAGCTATTTGCTGCAGGAATGTAGCACTAAGCCATTGTGTCTTAACTTTTTCTCTTTGCCTCTGTACAGTCCCTTGTTGGCAGGCCAGGTCCTGGAGAGGATTGCTACAGAATTCAACCAGCTGCAGTTCCACGCTGTACAGAGCAAAGGCATGCCCCTACTGGACAAAGTCAGACCTGTAAGTGTTAACATCAAACAGCTAAAAAAAAAGGTGCAGTCTTTCTGTTTAAGGGCAGACGATATTTCCCAAATATTTGATCCTAGTTTTCACTTTTATACAGATGTTTGATGGAATATATTCTTGTCTGTGTCCTCTGTTAGCGTATCGCAGGGATCACCTCCATGCTGCAGCAGTCTCTGGAGGGCGTGCTGATCGAGGGTCTGCAAACATCCAACCTGGACATGGTGTGTCACTGCCTGAGGACGTACGCCACCATAGACAAGACTCGAGATGCTGAGGCCCTGGTGGGACAGGTGTTGGTCAAGCCATACATGGACCAGGTAAACATACAACACATGTTTCAATATACTGTAGAGCCAAGGGAGTTTGTACTTTAAAATAACAGATATGTTTAACAGAATATCCTCTCCTCTCTTTTCCTTATTTTAGGTAATAGTGGAAGAGGTGGTGAAGTCCAGTCCGAATGGTCTCCAGTTGATGTACTCCAGACTGTTGGAGTTTGTTCCTCATCACTGCAGACTGCTCAGAGAGGTGACTGGAGGAGCCAGATCCAGGTATTGCTGTTATCATGGAGGCAAATTAATTCAAAGCATGCATAGATCAAGCAACTCTTTGTGGTTTATTCCATCTTCATCCATATGTGTGCAACATTAAGATACCTTTTTTTTTACATGGTAATTTTTTATTAAAATGCCAACGGTTGTTTTTTTCCCAAAATGTTGAGACCATATTCCTCTTTCAAATCAGAAAGCCTTTATTTGTCCCACAGTGGGGAAACGTACAAGGGGAGTAAGCAAAGGATCCAAAGGGCACCTGTCTGGGATCACCACAAAGACCCAGCGGCTTTATTGTCCTCAAAATGTTGGTTGTGCTTTGAAATCCTCTTGCTCTTATTAGAAAAGCAAATCATCTGCTTTCATGTGTGGAACTGTTGCATTCAGTGTATTCAGCTCACATTTCTATTTGTAGCACCATAGCAGTCTTTATGATGCTTCAGTCAGTATTAGATATTACTTTAGAATAGATTACTTTGACGTTTTGGTTCATTTTTATTCTGTATTCTTATATTTATATAATTACAATACGTAATTGACTTAATATGTTTAAACAAATACTAATCCTACATTCTGCGCATAAAATGAAACCGTAGTGTAGAAAGTAGATGATATTTCATACTTTATAATGTGCTGATGTTCCCTCTCTCCTCAGTGACAAATCTGTCGTAGTGCCAGGTTATGATTTCCTGGTGAACTCTGTGTGGCCTGAGATGATCAAAGGGATAGAGGAGAGATTGTCCTACCTCTTCAACCCTGGAAACCCCGAAATATTCTTTGAGGTACAGACACAGGGACATGATTTGTGTGCACAAACATTCACTTCTGTGTGGCATGATTCAGTGTTGAGCAGCGTCACCTATGTGTGTTTTCTGTTGTCCTTTTATTTTCTAGCGTTACAGCGAGAGTATGGAGTTTGTGCGGAGGTTTGAGCGTCAGTGCAGCTCACAGGCCAGTGTGAAGAGACTGAGAGTTCACCCCTCATACACCACCTTCCAGAACAAATGGAACCTGCCTGTCTACTTTCAACTAAGGTGCATTATTAATATGATCTATACATACTACAGCCTATAGGTCACACAGAGTACACTATAGCCCAGGGGTCGGCAACCTTTTTGATATGAAGTGCCATTTAAAAAAAAAATCGCAACGGCCTCCCAAGAAGAGCTCGCCTCTCTCCAGTCATTTAAGCTAAAGTGGGTTATTGAAGCTGAAGCTTGTTGCTTCTGCCCTCCTCGACTACGGTCTGGGAGCCGACAGGAAAGTTCAACACACAGATGGCCAGTCCGCCCCTTTGTAGCATATTATTTCGATGAGAGATGAGCAGATCGCCACTGGGCTTTCAACTAAAGACACAGCCACGCAAAAACTGCGGCATTTGTACAGCTCCTTATGGGTACTGCAATTTGTGAAGTGTTTTCCTCCGTGGTGAAACGATCAGCACTGCACCACGGAGGAAAGCGGCAGAAAGTCAACTGGAGATAAAGAGAGCGGGGCTGCGTTGTGTGCATGGCTTCCTTCTGCAGGTCACGGGGAGACGCGCTCTGGCGGCGGTCTCGTTCAGGATCAGAAAATACAATTTAATAATATTTTGCAGACTTATTCCACTTATTCCTAGTGTGCCACTGGACGCGTGCCAGGGGTTGCCGACCCCTGCTATAGCCAGTTATATCTCCTTTAAGAGCACATTTATATGCTTCACCTAACATCATATTGGACTTCACATTTCTATACATCCTTTGAAATTGAAAGCTGTTCGGATTTGTTAAGAGCTTTACAAATACTAATTGTAGGGAATAGGTTGCTAATATCGGAAATACCGTTATGTCCTTTCTTGTAAAAGTTATAAAAGAAAATCAATGTATTTCTTCTTTTTGGCTGCCCATATTCTTTTTTAGAAGTGCTAGTCAGATGTTCATATGTGATATTAGATCAGTGTCTGACCATTACATGTCACTATTTGTATCTGACAATCAATATCTATAGCATTTTGTTATATAAAACTATTTCTTCAAGCTATTTTGGTTTAGAAAGAAACTCATATATGATGTTTACCATTACTATATGACAAACATTGCTTATTGATTGTCGAAAACTAAATAAAAAGATTTTTGATTTGAGAAAGAAACTCAAACATAATCACAACCTTAGCTTATATTCTTTTTACTAGCAGGCAGTGGATAATATGTGTGTTTTGATCTTAATGTAAACCCTTCAAGTTAAACGAAAGTAGTCGGACGTTGGGAGGGCGGGTGTATTTTCTGCGCAGCATGCTTTTTGAAGAACCCAAGAGACAAGCTGTAAAATTGCAGCCTGCCAGCATTTTTTGTGGAAAAACACAAGTTGGCAGACGATAATGAATGCCTATTGTGATAGAAATGTGAAAAAATATCTTATGGGTTTGAGTTTCCTAAAGAATGATGAAAAGAAGCTAAATGTAAACTCTAGATGTGTCAGCTTATTATAAAAACATTTCCCATAAACATGACACTGGACCTTGACTGAACGGCTATTGATTCGTATGAAAAAGTAGAGAAATGTCCACTGTGTCCACCGCCCCTGCACACTCACACTCTCACTGTAAAGATTAGGCCTCTTTCACAACACAAACCTGCACTGTTCAGCTTTTCCGGAAAGTCAATTTCTTCTAACAGTGTTGTTACAAGTCATGAACACTTGCACGTCAGAGCTGATAAATGAAATAAGCCGATAGCACATTGATTGTTTTGTCTCACGGTTTTCCAGGTACAAGGAAATTGCTGGAAGTCTGGAGAACGCCATCAGTGATGGACTTGAGGCTGCACCAGGTAGGAATAATTCTCTGTCATGAATGCCCGTGTGTAGCTGATACTCTCCCTGCAGTCACTTATCTGTGTGTGTTCATCAGCAGCTGGCAGTGCCTTCCACCTGCAGGTGTCGGAGGTGTTGTGGTCGTGTCTGATGAGATGTTGGTCAGACAAAGTCTACCTGTCCCCTCTGGCACATCGCTTCTGGAAGCTCACGCTGCAGCTCTACGCACGATATGCCAAGTTTCTTGACGAGGTAACCTTAAAAAAGAGCAATATGCAAATGAATAGAAATGTTGCTGTCGCTTTCTCTTGTTGCTCATCTTGATCGGTGTGTGCCCAGGTGTTGACTAAGACTCCAACGCCTGAGTTACCTAAAGAGCCGACCAGGCCTCTGCCCAGCTCCGCCTCCTCCACCTCCAGCCGGACGTCGGGGGGGAGTGAGAGCGGGAGTCCTGCCTCTCTGTCCACCAAACAGCTGGTCTACATAGCAGCTGACATCCAGAAGCTGCAGGAACAGGTACACACACAAACTAAATACATACATTACACGTGTTCTTTACATCTTTCAAAATTGTTCTTCAGATAACTCGCGTAATCCTTTTTTTTCTTAATTTACTTAATTGCTTCCACACTGACAGCTTGCTTGGTTTTCTCTCAGATACCAGAGTTGTCAGAGACGGTCAGAATACGGTTAGAAGCGATTGGATTCAAAAACTTTGCTGTGGTGGAAGGTAAGCTTCCTTTTGGCTTCTTTAATAACGTTGCAGTGTTGGCTTGATCTTACAATGTTTTGTCAGTACATGAGAATGGAGGAGGATTTCATGACACTAATATTTAAAGGCAGGCCTTAGTTTTTCAAAATTAAAACAAGATTTCAGTCCAACAGAGGTTTTCATAATCTTACAGAACACATCATACTAATTAAGCCTATAAGTAAAAAAAAATTGATTTGAATATTTGCTTTCGCGTACATCAAATGATTGCATTTTATCTGCTGTTCTTATTTATTAAAAAAATGCTGGTGTTCACTGACATTTAAAAGTGTATCCATTCAGTCCCCTTTAGGCTTTAGATCATGACATCTCCAAACACAACATGTCAGTCACTCATTGAATCACTCCTTGGCTCTTGGCTTTAGCACCAGGGTAACTCGGACCATGTTTGCACTTCTCCTTTCTGTCAGACGCCTTAATGGATTCCAAGACTTGCCTGTCCAGTAGCATTCCCACTTTAAATATCAAGATGACCCAGCATCTGACTGAACGCAGTTGCCGCTTCCTGAAGAGTGCCTCTGAGGTCCCAAGACTGTACCGCAGGACTAATAAGGTCAGTGAAGCTGCAAAAACGCACACCAACATGTTTCTCATAGATTTCCTCATGTAACATCCCCTCATGGAGAAACTTTTTGGATTGGGATCAACAGTTCAGCTTCAAAGGCTAATGGACTTGGAACTGTGGCATATACTTATTTTATTTTCCTTTTGACCCTATAAAAAGGAATTTTTAACCTAATCAACATTCTCTGTGACAAAATCCACACCATTTGGGAATCAGTAGCTCAGAGGAGAACATAACAAATAAGGTTTTATTTACACTTTGAATTGCCTTGTGTTGAAAGGTGCTATATAAATAAACTTGCCTTGCCACTGAACCTCATCTAAGTCCTTGAAGGATCTGTGAATGCTGAATCTTTATTCATATTTTCCATCAATGTCATCTGACAACTGCAAGGCTCTACAGTCACATTGTACAATCATTGTAGCCTGAAACAAAAGTTTACCGAGAAAAATATAAATCTCTAGCTGTTGAGATAGAAAGCGATGGATATGACTCAAAACCCATCTTGATAACTGCAACATGAAAAAAATACTTTAAATTCAGCAGTCAATACAAATTGTAATATTTATTAATTTACGTGTTGTCTAGGATGTGCCGGTGCGTGCATCCGCCTACATGGACAACGCCTTGCGGCCGTTAGTTCAGTTACTGACTGACTCAACAGGGCTGGTCCACCAATCTACAGCAAAAGAGTGGCTGCGAGTGGCACTGTCTGACTGCACACAGAGGTAAGACACACACCTGCAAACATAAATACACACCCAGATATTATTACATTACCAGCTTTGAAAGGGCCTGTGCCGATATTTTCTACAGAACGAGCTATTACATGTTATATAAATGAAGGATGATTTCTTTCTTTCTTGAGAGTTGTTTTGCTTGCCTTTTTAATAAGACTTTCCAGCTGCAACCAACACATATACCCGCTTTCATTTCCCTACGTCTTGTGTTCAGGTACTATGAGACCATCTCTGAGGTTCTGAGCTCAGTGAGGAAGATGGAGGAGAGTCTGAAGCGCTTAAAGCAAGCCAGAAAGGGTGCAAGCATGACCTCCACAGCAGGAGCCAACGGTGGACCCACAGACGACAGCAAGATCCGACTACAACTGGCACTGGATGTGGAATACCTGGGGGAACAGGTAGGCTGCGGGTGGAGAGACATAATAATCATGATAAAAACAATTCACATTTATCTGGTAACAAACGTATACTTTAAACAAATGTTATTGAAATTAGAAATTGCACCAAGTTCTGTTAAAAACTCATCTGAAATGTTTCTGATTGTTTTCTCTTCTCAGATCGAGAAGATGGGTTTTCAGCCAAGTGACATCTCCATGTTCACCACTCTGATGGACCTGGTGAAAGAGGCCCGAGAGCTCGCTGAGCAGTAAAATGTTCACTCCATAATAACTGAAACCCAATAACATGCTGCTGTTCCTCAACACTAATGAAGGAAAAACAATATTTGTCACAGTCTAGACTAGAGTCAAAGTGTGGTTACAGTTTGTGATGAGAAGGCCACGAAGAACGTGTGACAAGAACTGACATTATGGGGATATTTGTGTACAAAAAAAATCTAAATTCAGACTTTAAAGCCACAGAGCACAAACATGTATCATCAGGAATCTGTCGGATGTGCGGTAGTTGTTGTTGGAAACCTAAAAAAAACGTCATTGGTTCTGCCGTAGTCAATGTGAATAAAAGGGACTGCATTGTATATTAAATGTTTTTATAGAAAATGCCTGATCCTGGTGATATGCACTGCTTTGGAAAGTCATTGTATATGTTGGGTCAGAATATTGCAAGAGTCTTAAATCTAAGTTGTAAAGAAAGAATGTTAATAAATATTTATATCATTTCTGCTACTTGGTGAAGGATGCATCTCAAATAAGGAAGTCTGTTAGTGTGTAATATTTACATTTTTGTTAAAATCAAAGTTATATAATATAATTAACTTGGGAATAAAATTAAGAACTTCGGAGACAGTTTTGAATGTGCATGTTTTGATATAAAAGACGTTAGCTAGCTACTGGATTGCATTGCTTATATTTTTTTCCCTCATCACTGCTAACATGCGCTACAGGTTGATGAAAAGAAAATCAAATAAATACAAGTTCAACTTTGATGTTGGGAATACAAAATGATGGCCTTGTGTAACTGCTTTTAGTATTTGGGCCTCAAAAGTGTCTTTCCTGTCACCATCCAGTAATCCTAATACGCCTATTTCCATATTATTTCACACTTAAAATTATGTTTCTATTCATAATTTTCTAATATTTACGAGTAGGAATAAAAGTTTAAAAAGGAAAATATATTGCTTTTACAATGTCAACATTTATTACGTTGTATCTTCAAAAATGTGTGACAGATGTTCTCATTTGCAAATGGCTATATTGATAAAATACATGTGTTGACACTACTCTTAATGTTTACATGTCACTCTTTTTTTAGTTTTGTCAGTATGTGATGGTTTGTTTTGTTATTAGTCTTGTTCTTTGGTCAGGTTTAAAGTTATATTAAGTAGGTATTTATGCATTTATTCCAGTAAATATGAGAGGCGGGACGAGAAATCATTACTAGATTTATCATCTGAGAAGATAAGTTGTTCAACAGTAGTTCAAACCGGAGAGACGTGATGTAAGAATTACATATTTATTGTTTACACGTCATATGAATGAAATGATTGCCATGATAGTACAACAGGAGAATGTAATGGTGTTTGGCGATTAGGCCCCCGGTTTGCAGGATAATCATTCAGGAGGGAAAGCACCGCTCCGATGAAATCCCCGGGGTCTAGACACTGGTGGTGGTGATGAGTAGGTGAGACCAGTCTGAAGGAGGAAGGTTTAGCTTTGTCCTGAAGGAGACGGGAGGCGAGAGGGGTGGAGGCGGGTTGCGTGTGATCATCTGCAATGACAACTGACAGGGAGGAAGAGCAGGTATTTAAGGCATTTAGCATGTGCAGCGATTGGCTGCTGAGGCGTGACGCCCTCATATTTAATGAGGGGGGAAGGGAGCCATAGAGTGACGTGTGAGTGACTCGAGTTAGGTCTTCCTTATTGAACTTGCGCTAAAGCTTTCATTTCAAACCGGAGAGACGTGATGTAAGAATTACATATTTATTGTTTACACGTCATATGAATGAAATGATTGCCATGATAGTACAACAGGAGAATGTAATGGTGTTTGGCGATTAGGCCCCCGGTTTGCAGGATAATCATTCAGGAGGGAAAGCACCGCTCCGATGAAATCCCCAAAACCAGTGAAGTATGAATACTGAGATGAACTGAGTTGCTTACCTTGTGGGGTGACTGGTGATCTGGGGAGGAGAGATAATAGATTAACACGTATATGAGCGACACTGTGCCGGAATCACTGCCGGAGCTTACTGGTCATGCTGAGACTCTGACTGCCGAAATCAGTGCCGGTCTTATCTGAAAACGACCTGCGGGTCGCATGCCTGGACAGCAGGGCTTGACTACGCCGAGGAGCGAGCGGTTTCGTTTTGTAACGGTGGCCCAACGTCCACGACACCGAAGTGTACGGTAGCCTTCCGCTACGACACCGAAGTGTACGGTGGCTTTCCGCCACGCCTGACTTCGCAGGCTATATATATATATATATATATATATATATATATATATATATATATATATATATATATATATATATATATATATATATATATATATATATATATATATATATATATATATATATATATATCTCTTTACTCTTTCTTTATTTCCTTTGTTTTGTAACTGACACCGGAGTGTACGGTGGCCCGAGTCCACGCGGACTGCAGGAAATACATTTTACACTGATGAGTTTGAGCAAGGCCTGGGAATGAAATACCTGTGTGCCGGAGATGAAGCCCGTTACCTGTAGTTGCGGCGTGAGACGAGACATTATTCCCTGTGGGCGGGGCCCGCGGAATTAGGACAGGAATGCAGTTTTGAATATCGGGAACCTTAGTGAGACATGTATACTTGTGAATGTGTTTGAGCCACCACCAGTTATATGTATAACTACCATAGTTAGGGTCTGAGAGATCTTTGGGAAGCCCGTACGGCGCTGATGTCCGGACGAATGAAGGTTGTGAAGGCGGAGGAGGACCACCGTCCTAGTTGTTGTAGGGATGAGGTAGAGAGACCTTTATTAGCAGCAGAGGTGGCTGCACCTATCCTGAAGGAATGCCCGGGTATGATATGGGTGATAGGCTGGATTTAGTGAGAACTTGCTTGGGTAGAAATTGACGGGGCCATGACCCTGCGAACCACTCTCCCTGGAAGAAACCCCCCAAAACCCATGGATGGGCGGCATCCGTGAAGACCTCATTGAGTCAGAGGAACGCACGAGGCCATCGTAAAATAAAGTAATTCCGTTCCAGTGGGCGAGCAGGAGGGACCAGAACCGAAGGTCTGAACGGCAGCCTTCGTCTAAGAAAACGCAGTCATGGAGGTTGTCGACCGCTGATGCTGCGTCCAGGAGGCGGGAGATGAACGAGCGCCCCTGGGGGATGACGTGCATGGCGAAGTTGAGGTGTCCGAGAAGGGAGAGCAACTGTTGTTTTGTGATAACTTGTTGCTCGCAGTATGACTTGGTGATGTCCTGGATGCGCTGCGATTTGTCGGAGGGGAGAGACGCCTTCATGTCTATGGAGTCGAGGATGATGCCTAAGAACTCTAAGCGTGTGACGGGACCTAACGTTTTCTCTTTGGAGAGAGGGACACCTCACTCCTGAAGCTGTGTTTAAGCTTGGCCAGTGAGATCCCTGAGCTGTCCTGTGGCGGGTTTATGGGGAGGAAGTCGTCCGGTAGGTGAAGGACGGAGGGGATTCTGACGATGTTCAGCAGGATCCAATAGAGCGCTTCCGAGAAGGAATTGAAGATGCAGGGGCTGCTTCTGCACCCGAAGGTCGTGCGAACGCGAAGATAGAGTTTGGACTCCCACTTAATACCGAACAAGTTCCACTGCGACGGATGAATGGGGATGATTTGAAGGCATCGGTAATGTCCGCTTTGGAGAGCCGAGCTCCGTGCCCTGTGAACTTGATCATCTTTATTGCATTATCCACTGAGGCATGGTGAAGGGAGAACTGATCTGGAGGGATGATGCTATTGGCGCTGCAGAATGGGCCGGAGCAGGGAGCGGACAGATCGAAAATCAGCCTTTTATTTACGTGTGGCTATTCCGATGGGATTTGAACGGAACACTGAGAAGGGGGAGGAGCTAAAAGGACCGATTATATATCCTTTGAGAAGTTCTTTGTCGATGAGCCAGTGTGAGAAAAAGTTTTTAGAGAGTACTTGTCCATGGACAAGTGAGTTTGGCAATTTACTTGTCCGAATACATTTTTCACTTGTCCAGAATGGACAAAAATTGGGGCCACTGGAATCTTCTTCTTCGTCATCGTATTTTACATTTTGCCACGGTTTTTACTACACCGCTAACGTAAGTGAGCGGTAAGATTTTACTGCATCACACATAGGGTTGGGTATCGTTTGGATTTGAACGATTCTGGTTCTGCTTTTCGATTCCGGTTATTTTCGGTTCTCAATTCCGGTTCTTTGAGAGGGTAAAAATAAGTCAAACTGGGAGAAAAATATATTTATGAAAAGATTAAGTCAAATCTGTATTCCTATTTACAAATCACTTCATACTGTTGAATTTCTTACGGTTATTGAATACAATTATATAAAAATAATCTCTGCATTGTTTAGTTAGTTCTAAGTGGTGCAGTTTGAGAATGTACAATTGGCCCAGTCTCCTCTGATGTTACACTGCAACCTGCCTGTGAGACAAAGTCCAACCACACATGTCCAACACATAGGACATAACCTAATAATAATAATAATAATAATGACACATTAGATGTATAGCCTATAGGCCTAGCGCTTTTCTACAACTCAAATACGCTTACACATGTCCTGCAATACCAACCCAGTCTCATGGCATTTCGTGTTCACCAACACGATTTTTAATCTATTGATTCGTGTTCACCAACACGAATTTACCCTTTTTTTTCGTGTTGCACAGCACGATTTTAAAAGCAATGTATTTCTACTGGTAATGACGCTCATGGAAGCACGGCATTCGTTTGTGTCGGCTGCCCTTAAAGGCAATGTGAGCGTCCATTCTCATTGGATAACGGAGAATTGTACACCCGGAAGTAAGTATTCCCCTTACTGTCGATTGATTTTACAGTGATATCTGCACTACTCATCGACTAAAAAACACCAGATTATCCTTGTTAATTACACAACATTGATTGGTTTAAATTGTGTGCAATGCTTTTGTATTTTTCCCCTTCGATTCGGAGAAACAAATATTTTTTCGGAGTAAAGGATAGCAGAAGACACTACACTACCCAGAATCCCCAGCTATCGTTTAGGACTACACCATGTGCTCTGTTTGACAAAGGGTTACCGAGCCTCGAACAGCACTTGAAATGGGATGGCACCACGGCAGACTGTCCAAAACTGGATTTGACGGGTCCTCCCCCACCCCGTCCCCAGAACTACACATGCTGGCTATTCTGTTTCGCAACATGTTCTTTATGGCACGTCTCTACTGGGAGTTGTAGTTTTAAAAGACGTTTTCGTATTTCCCATAATAAGAAGTTACCAGTATTAAACTGTGTACATCCCTGGAGGTTTAGGGGGTAGGAAACACTCAAATTTAAAACATATAATTAATAAATGGGTGAAAATGGCTTGTGCCCATAATGGGCAGCATTGCCAGCTAAGGTCAGAAGAGCTTTATTTAACAGCTGGTCTTATGTTTGTGACCCCTATTGTTAATTGATAACATTACATTGCATTCATTGATAAGCCTGAAACATGCACTTGTCAAGGTTCAGAGGAAAATTTTGCAAATATGGCAGTAGCCATCGATCAGCTTAAGAAAGATATACTTTATTGATCCCAAGTTGGAACATTTGCGTTACATCAGCATGTGTAACAGTTGTATGCAGTGGTGTTTATTTGTAAATCATTTAGTATAATCACACAAATTCTGTGTTTTATATTTAACAATTCTGTGTTCTTTATTTATTGATTGTTCAATACCTGACAAGGCCGGAGATTAAATATATACATACATCTTATAAGAGTATAATACATTATGTATAATATCAGTTAAAATAAGTGCTTCAACATAGTTAACATTGCTGGAGGTATGCACAAATATTGATAGATGTCTTGTAATGCACTATTGAGGAACCTGCGACCCAAGTTTTTTATTCAATGCATAACTACACCATAGTTGTGTGGGCCTATATGATATGTCAATAAACCTTAGAAAATCTTGAAAGGGATGTGAAAAATAGTCATTATCTACACTCTTTAATTAACTATTAGTAGAGAATAACGAGTAATGAATATACTTTATAGGGATCCTATTCATATCTAATAATAAAAATAATGAAATTCAATAACATGCTTTAACCACTAGGTGTCCCTTTATATCAGCTGTGCACCTTTATGGTGTAAATACAGCCTATCTACCAATTGGATCAAATATAAAAGTCAGCCGAATTAGTGTTGATACTGCAAGGAGACGTATTGTGTGAACATAAATGTAAGATGTTGTTTAATGGCTGATATATTTATGATCCACGTCACGTTTTCAGTTCCTCATGTTTGTCTAGAAGTCTTCTCATCAGGGCTCTATAAATACAGAACTACGGCAGATATGTAATATTGAATGCAGCCGAACCGTGTATTACAATGCCGTTATGTGATGACTTCCAAAGAGAAAAGCAAGCACACTCGGAATAAAGTATTATTATTTTTTTTAAAAAATGTTTTCGGTCTGTTTCCGGTATTTGTTAATGACGATGTGCTGTGAGACTGGAATTGCACAGGGGAAAATAACGTATCTTTAGATACGGATTTTGTTAAACTAATATGTTTGCGCTGTGGACCAACACTATACATTGACGGGGAAGGGGGTAGCAATAAAGATAACACCATTAAACAGTTACACAACATAACAGAAATAATATCGATAGCAGCGTCCCTAGCAACCACCTTGGTAACAATGAAAACTTCCTGAAGTAATCTTCGTAATAACTAGCAAACTAAAGATCATGTACATCCACTGCACACATAATCTGAAATAACAACTCATATTTCTCGCATCAAATGACATCAAAACGCATTTTAATGGCCAAACTAACTTTAAAATAGGCATTTTCCACCGAGAATAAAACGAAGTTCGGCCATGTTTTTTTTTTCTGCAGGGAGAAATTTGAAGATCACCTGACGTCAAACAGAGCACATGGTGTAGTCCAAACGATAGCTGGGGATTCTGGGTAGTGTAGTGTCTTCTGCCATCCTTTACTCCGAAAAAATATTTGTTTCTCCGAATCGAAGGGGAAAAATACAAAAGCATTGCACACAATTTAAACCAATCAATGTTGTGTAATTAACAAGGATAATCTGGTGTTTTTTAGTCGATGAGTAGTGCAGATATCACTGTAAAATCAATCGACAGCAAGAGGAATACTTACTTCCGGGTGTACAATTATCCGTTATCCAATGAGAATGGACGCTCACATTGCCTTTAAGGGCAGCCGACACAAACGAATGCCGTGCTTCCATGAGCGTCATTACCAGTAGAAATACATTGCTTTTAAAATCGTGCTGTGCAACACGAAAAAAAGGGGGAAATCGTGTTGGTGAACACGAATCAATAGATTAAAAATCGTGTTGGTGAACACGAAATGCCATGAGACTGGGTTGGCAATACACATGCTGCAGCTGCCCAGCTGCTCACTGTGTGTAAAAGTAAATAAATAGTATTTTCATTTCAATAATGTACTTTCTATACCCTGCTTCATAAACAATACTGACATCCCTGTGCTCCTCTGAGTCTGGGGGTCCGGGTTTGTGAGGACAGCGCGAGGATACAGACAGGGAGGTTGCTTTACTTCATAAAGGAAATGGTGGTCAATATTAACAACATAGGAGTTAAAACGCTTAATAACCTTCATTATGTGTTAGAGAAAGAACATAAGAAAGTTTGACAAAGATGTGGCTGTTAATCGGGCAGCAGCTGTGTGTAGAGGGAGAGAGAGAGACGCTGAGCTGCACCATGCAGCGATCAGCTGATACGGAGCATAGAGAGAGCTGCAGTCCGCGGGGCTCGGCCTCGCCTCCTGTCCTCACAACTCTTATTAATCCCGATACCGGACAATTGTTATTTGTTCCTACTCGGAACCGTGTTTTGCTTCCCAACCCTGCCACTGTGCTACACTTCCCGCCCGCCCCGTCTAACTGTACAGAAAGCGGCGAGATGCATTTCCTTAGGAATCGACAAGCAGAACCGAAACTAACACTTCTAAACGAACAATGGCGGACACGTACAATTTGCGAATGAGTTCTGCCTTTTGTAAACTGAATGTATCAATAATTTGTCAATAAATCAGGCCGAAAAACGTCACTTGTCCGCCGGACAAGTCAATTGAAAGATCTACTTGTCCGATATTGTAAATAACACGTCCCGGACGGTGGGACGTGTACTTTTTCGCACACTGTGAGCTGGGAAACTATGTTGGGTTCTTTAGCGGCTGACTGTAAGTTTCTTGCTACGAAAGTCACTGTGGGAGATGGGAGGACCCCTACCCTGAAGCCTTGGGAGAGCCCTGACGGGAGATAGTCAACAAACACGGAATCTGTAGATAGCGCAGCTGCTGGCTGAGGGATGTTAATGGGAGTGGAGGGGTGATATTCCAGAATGTTTTTTTTTTTTTTTTTTTTAATGTGTTGATGTTTCTGGCGCAGAGCCACTGTGACGGCCCGTCCACACGGTGGCGTGCGTTACAGCTTCCAAATGCTTCTGCCCATTCACTTTGAATGGGGTGACGTCACTTTTAGTAGAACTGTATTTTGGGAAGCGACGTGGAGCGTTTGCTGGCGTTGCTCGCTTCAAAAAGTTGAGCAATGTTCAACTTTTGGCGCCTCGGCAGAAGCGTCAGCCAATGAAATCCCGTTTATGCAAATCTGCCGGTACAGCGCTAGCCAATCAGACCGCGTGTATGTTGGGAGAGACTACGCAGGTAATTCCTCATATTCCAAAAATGTGAGGGAAAATTCATTATGGCGGTAGTGAATCACCCGGTGCTGTATGATCAGTCTCTGTTCGTCTACCGGGATACAAACCAGAGGAGCGAGGCATGGAGGGAGGAGGCAGAGACAGTGGGTGAAACTGGTAGGTTTTCGCCTGTTGGGGATTTTTTTTAAATTTTTTCCAGTTTACTTAGTTTTAACATTGCTATTGCTTTGTGTGTCGGGGGCAAGAGATTCATGTGATTGGTTGTTGCTGCTGTGCGGACCAGTAGCGTAGGCAGAAATTTACTTTAGGGTGGGCCTGTAAAAATATAGGGTGGGCCAGATTTTTCTTCTGCGCATCGGAAACTAACCACGATCCCGCCGGTACCGGTGGCAGATTACTTTTAGAATACTTCCTTTCCTCTTCTTTTTCTTCCTCCCTCCTCTTCTTTTTATCTTTTCTTTTCTCCTTTTCATCTTCTTTTTATCTTTTCCTCTTCTTTCTCTTTAGAATACTTTCTTTTCCATAACAGATGGGTATGTTTTGGTGAACGGGAGACACGTATTTTACTGCTTTAATGGCTTATGAAGAGCACGAACACAACATTTTAGTGTCATTCTTGACAGCTCTCTCATCTGCACCGTACATAAAAAGAAAAACTCACCCAGACTGCATTCTTTGTACTGTCTTAAAACCTTTCCTTGGAAAAGTGTATGCATTGTAAGGTGTCCTTGGGTGCTTTGAAAGGCGCCCCTAAATAGAATACATTATCGTTATTATTTATTATCTGAAACGATGTAATCACTTTTAAAACTTTTCCCAGTTACTTGCCCCATGCATTCGGCAGCAGCAGGCCATTCAGTTAGATTTGATCCCGTTATGAATGTCATCATTTCGACAATAAATAAATGCTACATAAACGTTATCTTCCACGTTTTATCTAAACATCTCCGTTTCTACCTTCCAATATGTTTTGAAAGAGAACTCTCTCTCTCTCTCATCTGCGTGCGGGGCGGGGCCTCACGGACACGCTGCATCTCACGCTCGCAGATACGCTGCAGCGCTGTGCACACGGTTCTGCCGGTAATGAATATTACATTGTGAGGAAACTTTCCACCAATAATTCCAATAAGTATTCACTTCAGGTTTACGAAAGTAACTGCACTCAGTTTACTCGTTTTTCAAATGTAACGCCAGCTGAATGTACTGATTTTTTTGTTTTTCTTTCTTTTTCTTCCGATTACGTAACACCGTTACATGTATTCCGTTACGACCCAACCCTGTGTAAGGGTCGAGTGCAAACGTTTTCGTTAAAACTAGTACCTGAGTGCAACGGAAGTTGAAGCTCCTGTGGCGGAGTCTTCCAGAGCCTGGAGGCGAGCATCGATAGCTATCATGGAGCTAGCCAGGGATTGCAGGGAGCCGGCCGCGCTACTCTCCATAGGGGTGTGTGACGCTCTCGGACTGGCGAGCCTGAGAAGGGGTGGATTTTTTTGGAGGGGGACGGGATCCTGGAGGGCTCGACTTCCTGCCCTTTTTTACCTCCGCGGCTGCGGCCTCGTCCTGCTCTCTGGGAAGCTGGCTGGAGCTGCTGCCCCGGACTGGGGAGCTACGCTGGAGACCTGGTCCGAGAGCTATCGCCGCTGAGAGAGAGTGAGGCCTGGGGCTGTGGGAAAGCCCTGCTGCAGGAGCCGGGCGATGAGGAAGTCTTCCTCTGTTGATAAGCCGCTGTGGGGAGCCGAACCGGGATCGGAGACTTCCAGAGAAGGTTCGTGTTCCGAATTGTCCGAGTTGGACATCTTGAGCTAGTTGTTTCTTACGGTTTTTCTCACGAGAAGCAGTATTGTATTGCAACTACCATTGCGTGTGATCATCTGCAATGACAACTGACAGGGAGGAAGAGCAGGTATTTAAGGTATTTAGCATGTGCAGCGATTGGCTGCTGAGGCGTGACGCCCTCATATTTAATGAGGGGGGAAGGGAGCCATAGAGTGACGTGTGAGTGACTCGAGTTAGGTCTTCCTTATTGAACTTGCGCTAAAGCTTTCATTTGTGTTAGTCTACTTATCATCCTAATTTTCACACGGTCAACAACTGTAGAGTAATCATTAACCGGAAAGTGAAATGACCTTTTGAGCAGCATTTCTTGGCTTTGCTTATGTCTGTGAACCCCGTGTGACTGGAAGGGGTGGTGGCCTTGCTGTCTTTTACCGCAAAGACATGAAACTCACCACTGTCACTGTCCCTCATCACTCCTCGTTTGAGTGCCTGGCAATAAAACTCACAGGATCTAAACCTACCATTATTGTGACTATCTACAGACCACCGAAGCCCTCAGCTGCTTTCCTCACAGAATTCTCAGCCTTTTTAACAACAATATGTGCTATGCCCCCCACTGTCATCCTCCTGGGTGATTTTAATATTCATATTGATAACCCCACTAATGGTTTAGCAAAGGACTTCATCTCACTCCTTGAGTGCCTTGGTATTACACAATATGTCAATTTCCCAACCCACAACAAAGGTCACATATTAGACCTATAGTCTGTTGCACCGGTATCACTCCTTTTAACCTCACTGATGCTGAGTTCCCCATCTCTGACCATAAATCTGTGCTTTTTGAGGTAAATGTCCCCCTATCTAAAACAAGAGCACTGCGGACCATCACCTTCAGAAACATCAAACGCATTGACCCCAGAGACCTTAACTCCCTTATTGCCTCCGTGCCCAGTCCACCCCCATCCTCCTCCTTGACCGCTGCTGAACTGGTGAGTCGCTACAACAACTGTCTCACATCTTCCCTGGATGCGCTTGCTCCCCTGAAGTCTCATTTGTGCACACTGCTCCCTGGTACACTGCTGCCCTCCATCAGCTAAAAACCACTGGCCGGCGTCTTGAATGTCTGTGCAAAAAGACTGGACTCTTAATCCACATTCAGCTCTACAAAGAACATCTCTGCCTTTACAAGAACGCCCTCACTGTTAGGGAAATAATTATCATAGACGCCAAGATGTGACATACAGGACAAACCTTGACGTCTGTTTACCTCCTTTAAGGACACAGGCTGCTTCAGCCAATAATGTTATTGTTCCCATTCTGTGACCGGTCAATACTGGGTCACAGATGGTCTGTATTGTGGGTACACTGGGACACTTCCTTCTCTGTTGTCTGAGGACTCCAGGGCATGACATATCCAAGGCCATAAGTGGCGGAAGCTGGTAACTTAGTGTGCCCAAACTATCTAAAGCTATCTTATCAAAACATGTTGATGACTCTCTGTGGAACCAGTTAAATGGGCTAGTAAGAGACAGGCTCTCCAGAATTGACGTGGCAACCCACCCGTGCAGTCTCACCATGACTGCCGTGACTTGTGATGTGAATACTCTGGCCAGAAACTCCAAATAAATCACAGTGGTTTGACATCAAAGCTCCGACTCTTCCCGTGTCTCCTTCCTGAGTCGGTGACTCCACTGCATTGCTACACAGAAGTTTCCTCTACACTCACCACCGCTAAGTCCTCCTACTACTCCAACCTCATCAGTTCTGGAAAAGGTAACACAAGAAACCTCTTCTCAACCGTCAGACACCTACTTCAACCTCCCACAACCCTCCCCACAGACATCTCATCTGATGATTGCAATGACTTTCTGAATTTCTTCAATAGCAAAATCAACACCATCCACCTGCAACTGGCTGCATCTACAACCTCCAAAGACGACCCACAGTGGCTGAGCTCCACCAGTCACCAGCTAATCCCCACCCTGTCCAATTTCTCGGCAGCTACTGAGTTCTCCATCACTGAGCTTATCCGTAAATCCAAACCTACTACCTGTCAGCTCGACCCACTGCCCTCGTTAAAACCTGTGTGCCCTCTACTTGCCCCTTGATCACAAGAATCATTAACTCGTCCCTCGCAACTGGAACTGTACCGCCAAACCTCAAAACTGCTGCAATAACACCAACACTCAAAAAACCTGGAGCTGACTGAGATGACCTGAATAACTACAGGCCCATCTCTAACCTCTCCTTCATCTCAAAAACCCTTGAAAGAGTGGTTGCTGACCAACTTCAACAACACCTGGACAAAAACAACCTTCATGAACCCTTCCAATCGGGTATTCCGCTCAAAGCACAGCACCGAAACAGCGCTGGTAAAAATCACCAACGACCTCCTCCGTGCAGCTGACTCTGGACTGCTCACCATCCTAATCCTCCTTGACTTCACAGCTGCCTTTGACACCATCTCACACGCACTGCTTATCATACGTGTGGCAGACATTGGGATCACTGGTACTGCACTCTGATGGTTTTCATCCTACCTCACAGACAGAAAACAATATGTCCGTCTCAGCACCCACCGGTCAAGCTGCTCCACTGTCTCACATGGTGTTCCTCAGGGGTCAGTATTGGGTCCACTCCTGTTTTTTATCTACCTACTCCCCCTTGGCACTATCCTCCGTCATCATAATGTCCATTTCCACTGTTACGCCGACGATACCCAGGTCTACATTTCCAGCAAACCCAACACTGCCCTCCCCCCAACCTCTCTCACCAACTGCCTCCAGGACATCAGGAGCTGGATGAGCAGGAACTTCCTAAAACTCAACGGCAGCAAAACCGAAGCCCTGCTGGTTGGCACCAAAACCACCCTCTCCAAAACCTCATCCTCCCCTTCCTCCAACCTCATAATTGATGGCTACTCCATCCCCTTCTCTGGACAAGTTAAGAGCCTTGGTGTCATCCTGGACAGCTCCCTCTCATTTTCACCTCACATAAATAACATCACCCGGACTGCCTTCTTCCACACACGCAACATCTCCAGACTCCGCCCATCCCTTTCTCAATCAAACACTGAAGTCCTGGTCAATGCATTTGTCACGTCCCGCATCGACTACTGTAACGCCATCCTCTCAGGCATACCCACCAAGCTCATCAATAAACTACAAATCATACGGAACTCCGCAGCCCGGATCATCACCGGCACCAAGGCCTCCGAAGACATCACCCCCATCCTCATCCAACTCCACTGGCTCCCTGTTCAATCCCGTATCAACTTCAAAAACCTACTGCTCACTTACAAAGCCCTACATTACATTGCATTTAGCTGACGCTTTTATCCAAAGCGACTTACAATAAGTACATTCGACCAGGAAGACACAACCTTGAAGAAAACAGAATCATATAAGTACATCAGGTTTCATAGAGCCAAACATTTCAAGTGCTACTCAACTGGCTTTAGATAAGCCAGTCCTTTATTAGTATATAAGTCAGGCATCCTCAAAGTCCGGACTCCGGTCCGGATCCGGACCGAACCACAACTGTCTCTGGACTCTGAGCAAATTATACTTTTCATATGTATAATCTGTATTATCTGTGTTATCTGCGAGACATCGCCACAACGCAAATGATCCGCTATGTCCATAGACTGCAAACAGCGCTCTGCATGTCCTGTTCCACTGTCTGTGTGTGTCTGTCAACGCATTGGTCCAATCACATTCAGCATCCCGTCAGTGTTTTTTCTCCCCAAACAATCTGCGAATCAGAGGCACAGTAGGGCGGGTCTTCGCGGAATGTGGGTGGGAAAAATGTGTGTCTCGTCTCTTTCAACCTGTCTGAATCAGAGCGAGAGTTTAAAAAAAAAAAATTCAGAGCGAGAATTAACAGCTCATCTAGTGCCATCTGTACTGTAGTTAGTAGCCTAGTTTCACCTACCGGGGTGGCAACTGACACCCTAAAAATAGGCCTTGCCACCCCAGCTGCCACCCCAGTTGGCAGCTTTGTTTTGAAAGAAAAGTTGTGGCTCATCGGACATTTATGAGAGAAAATCTCTAATGTCCGAGTGCAAGTGAATGCAGCACAAGATGCACGTCATGTAACCCCTCCCCCGGTCCTGGCGCGAGCGTGGACATATGATTGGCGGCGAATTCATTTGAACGGGACGGCGCAAAACGAGAAGCATTCAGACCCAAGCACTGAAGGAATGAGGTATTTGCGGTCTACAGTACTGACAGAGAAGAGACTGTCAGTTTGGCTGTACTCAGCATTGAATCAAAACGCACTGAAGCTGTTTATCTTAATACGTTTGTGAGGCGGTTTGCTGAACAAAATGGTAATCGCCGCATTCAGCTGTAATAGACATGTCAACTTGATGCTCTGCTCACGGATGAGCATACAAAACTATTAAGATGATGACCTTACGTGTGTAAATATATTTTGTTCTTTTCTTCTTTTTCTTCTGCCCCCAAAAAACAGTTTTTAGTCCTGAGAAAGTCAAATAAGACGGTGTGTAAAACTACACTGCCCAGCCAAAAAAAAGTAACCACTTTGATTTAACTAGGCCAGTAGGTAAGGACTTTCCACTGGATAATAACTGCAGTATAAAATAATGCATGTCTGAAGTGATGGAGACCATGTTGAAGGCAAACAAAAAGAGGAAATAACAGGTAAAATCAAGCAAATCCCCCTCTCAGATTCCACAGCAACCAGAAGAACATAAATACTGGCTGGTGATTTGATTAATCAGCTACGTGATGGAATAAAAAAATGCACAGTGCATTTCCTTAGCTGTGGATGAGTCCACTGACACCACTGACAATGCTGAGTTGCTGGTGTTTGTGAGTTTTTATGATGAGGCAAAGGGGGAGTTTGTTGAAGATGTGTTGGGCCTGACGAACCTCAGTGGACACACAGGGGGGCAAGACATTTATAAAGCAATAATGGGAACGCTGAATGAAAGAGGGTGCAGCTGCCTTTATTTTTGCAACCTCGTGTTAAGAATCTTGTTGCAATTGTTTAAAAGTTTGAATGACCGTAATAAACGGACCTTTGTCTTATTGAAACATTTATTTTGGACCTTTAAGATTTGTATTTGAGTACCCCTGATATAAGTGCTTTGTTAATAAATCTATCGCTCGAAGTGGAGTCGAATGAGATGAGTTTTCAGTTTGCGCCGGAAGATGTGCAAGCTATCTGCTGTCCTGATGTCAATGGGGAGCTCATTCCACCATCTTGGAGCCAGGATAGCAAACCCACGTGTTTTTGCTGATGGGAACTTGGGTCCCCCTCGCAGCGAGGGTGCAGCGAGTCGTTTGGCTGATGCAGAGCGTAGTGCACGCGCTGGGGTGTACGGTTTAACCATGTCCTAGATGTACGAAGGGCCAGATCCATTCGCAGCATGGTAAGCAAGTACCAGTGTCTTGAAGTGGATTCTAGCAGTTACCGGAAGCCAGTGAAGGGAGCGGAGGAGCGGAGTGGTGTGGGAAAATTTAGGAAGGTTGAAGACCAGACGAGCCGCTGCATTCTGGGTGAGCTGCAGAGGTCGGATGGCACATGCAGGTAGACCAGCCAGGAGGGAGTTGCAGTAGTCTAGGCGTGAGATGACGAGAGCCTGGACCAGAACCTGTGTCGCTTTCTGTGTCAGCTGGGGACGTATCTTCCTGATGTTGTAAAGCGTGTATCTGCAGCAACGGGTTGTAGCAGCGATGTTTGCAGTGAAGGACAGGTTGTTATCTAGGGTCACACCCAGATTCCTTGCAGTCTGAGTCGGGGAAACAACTGAGGTGCCGATGTTGATTGTTAGGTCAAGAGTGGGACAATGTTTTCCCGGAAGGAAGAGCAGCTCAGTCTTGTCAAGGTTGAGCTTGAGGTGATGAGCAGACATCCACTGAGAGATGTCAGCTAGACAAGCAGAGATGCGTGCGATGACCTGGGTCTCTGAGCGGGGAAAGGACAGAATTAATTGGTTGTCGTCAGCGTAGCAGTGGTATGAAAAACCATGCGGGCTAATGACTGATCCGAGCGAGTTTGTGTACAGGGAGAAGAGGAGGGGACCAAGAACAGAGCCCTGAGGGACCCCTGTAGTTAAGTGACAAGGGTCGGACTCACACCCTCTCCAAGTCACCCTATAGGTACGGTCTTTGAGGTATGAGGTGAGGAGGGAAAGTGCAGAGCCTGAAACTCCAAGTTTTTGGAGAGTGCGAAGGAGGATCTGATGATTCACCGTGTCGAATGCAGCAGACAGGTCCAAAAGGATGATGACAGAGGAGAGGGAGGCTGCTTTAGCAGTGTGCAGTTCCTCAGTGACAGCAATGAGAGCAGTTTCTGTGGAGTGACCTGCCTTGAAACCAGACTGGTGCGGATCCAGAAGGTTGTTCTGATGGAGATAACAGGAGAGTTGTTTAAAGACAGCGCGTTCAAGTGATTTAGACAGGAACGGGAGTAGAGAGACAGGCCTGTAGTTTATAACATCTGACAGGTTGAGAGTGGGTTTCTTTAGGAGAGGGTTTACTCTTGCCTCCTTGAGACTGTTTGGAAAGTGAACAGAAGTTAGAGAAGTGTTAATGAAATGGGTGAGAAACGGTAGAATATCAGGAGCGATAGTCTGAAGGAGGTTTGAAGGGATGGGGTCCAGAGGACAGGTGGTAGGACGGGCAGAGGTAATGAGGGTAAGAACCTCACTTGGAGAGAGAGGGGAAAAGGAGGTTAGTGTGTGGGTGGAAGGAGGGTCTGGTGACCCAGCGGTGAGTCAGAAAAAGAAGAGCGAATATCATCAACCTTTTTTTCAAAGTGGGTAACAAAGTCGCTTGACAGAAGTGAGGAGGGGGGAGGGGCTTTTGGAGGGTCCTAGAGGGTGGAGAAGATGGAAAATAGTTTTTTGGGATTGGAATAGGAAGATTGGATCTTATCTTGAAAGAAAGTGCTTTTTGCCTGAGAGATCGAAGCCGAGAAAGAGGAGAGGAGAGCCTGATAGGTTAGGAGGTCGTCACAGTGTTTGGATATCCACCGTTTCCGCTCTGCTGCCCTAAGGACGGTTCTATTAGCACGCAGTGCATCATTTAGCCAGGGAGCAGGAGGGGACTGACGAGCCTGCCGAGATGTGAGAGGACAGAGAGAGTCCAGAGTGGATGAGAGAGTAGAGAGGAGAGTTTCTGCAACAGAGTTTGGAGGTAGTAGTTGGAACGAGTCAGAGGAAGGGAGGGCTGAGAGCACCGATGAGACAAAGGTAGAGGGGGAGAGGGAACGAAGGTTATGGCGGACAGGTGCAGGATGAGAAGAGATTAGTTTGTTATGTTTGGAAAGGGGTAGAGAGAATGAAATGAAGAAGTGATCGGATATGTGGAGCGGGTTTACAGAGAGGTTAGAAGTAGCGCAGTTCCTTGAGAATATGAGATCAAGGACATTGCCAGCTTTATGAGTCGGTGGGGATGGAGACAGTGAGAAAGCAAAGGCGGTTAACAGAGATGTTAGTTCGTCTATCTTCCCAGTCTGGAGGTTGAAGTCTCCGAGAAGTACAGCGGGAGGGCCAGTTTCAGGGATGTGTGAGAGGAGATTATCTAATTCCTCCAAGAAGTCCCCCAAGGCACCTGGTGGACGGTAGAGAACAACAATGGTTAACTGTATAGGATGGGTTACTGTGACGGCATGGAATTCAAAGGTGGAAGGAGTGAAGTTAGGTAGCTTGAAGAGGGAAAAGCTCCATTTGGGAGAGAGCAGGAGACCAGTGCCACCTCCTCTGCCAGTTGGTCTGGGTGTATGGGAGAAGGAATATGCTGTGGAGAGAGCTGCTGGGGTGGATGTGTTGAATGGAGTAATCCACGTCTCAGTGAGAGCAAGGAAATCCAGAGACTGCAGGGAGGCGTAGCCAGAGATGAAGTCATTCTTAGGAACAGCTGACTGGCAATTCCACAGGCCACCTGAAACTAGATGTTGGATCTCAGTAGAGCATGTGGGATAGACGAGAGCAGGCCGGTTATAGCGATTATTACATAACCTGCCCCCACCCCCCCCCCCCCCCCCCCCTATCTGGCTGACCTTCTTCAGGAGTACACCCCGTCTCGCACCCTCCGCTCCTCCTCTGCTGGTCTGCTGACCGTCCCCACCCCACGCCTCGTCACCATGGGTGCTCGGGCTTTTAGCTGCACTGCTCCCAGACTCTGGAACTCCCTCCCCCGCACATCCGACAGTCAGACACAATCACGATATTCAAATCCCAATTAAAAACCCACCTGTTCAAATCTGCTCACTGTAGTGCTCCCCATTATATGTTTCATTTGTGTCCACTTGACTGTCTCCTCCATGATTTCCTGTTTGTGTTTTTATCATGTTCTGTTGCCTATTAGCGTTTTTTATTTATTTTTATTTTTAACAAATTGTACGGTGTCCTTGGGTTTCATGAAAGGCGCCTAAAAATAAAATGTATTATTATTATTATTATTTCCCTGCAGTCCAGTTTAGGTGGCTCATAAGATTGGACAGTCTTGGAAAGCACTAAACACAACTTCGGATACAAATGTTTTATTTCAGCAATCAAAAATCTTAACAAAACAAAAATAAACTCTTAGTTACAATATACAACGTATTAGTCGTTCGTCATGGAGAATTACTACATTACTACAGAACTCTGCTATAATACATTTTACTGAAAAAAACAAATTAGCATTTTAACAGGCTGCTTGAAAACAAGTTAAAGTAACAGCTTTTCATAAATACTGAGAGGACATCAGCTAGGTTGAGAGGAATAACACTGTTGAATTATATATTACACATTATTCATGTGTGTAAATGTGTTCAACCGGAACACAAAAGTATGATCTAAATGAGTTAAAGTACTATTTAATTTCACAGAGTAGGGTTGACGATCTTGCCCATTAGGAGGACGGCTCTTGAGTCTCCCTCTATGACGGAGAAGAAGAACGGCCGGTTGATGGACAGTTTCAGAGGGACGCCCGCTTCCTGGGTCTTATCCTGAAGTTCTGCTCCTTCCTCGGACATCTCAAACGTCACCTTGTTGACCGCCTGGAGGACACAGAGATGTGTTGATGATGCAAACACACACAGTGAGTGTTTCTTTTTTAATAATATGAGAAGATCATGTAGTTTACCTGATCTATAGTAAAGGGTTGGATGTTGCTGAGTCTGGTGAACTCCGCTTCGGAGCCCAACAGCTTGGCCCCGACTATCGGAGACATCTTGGTCAGCAGGTCACGGAGGTCATTCACAGAGGACATGGAGAACTTTGGGAGGGACAGCTCCAACAGACTGTGGGGATAGAGATACTACGTTTTAAAATCTTTGAACTGAAATGGGAGTGTACGTGACTCTCTCGTCCCTTTAACAATCTTAACCTTTATTTGCTCTTCATTGAAAAAGTATCGATTAACTGATAGACGGTTACTTGCTATGTTTTTGTTGTTGTTTTTAACTTTTTAAGCCAATATAATTGCATATGCTCCATAACCTGGAACTATATTATTACAATCATGCAAACAAATGTTTTCGTTATCTTAAAAACTAGTAGGCTAATTGATAATGATGGAAAAAATATATATTTGTACCTCACTTTATTTATTAAATACATTTAATATTTTTTTTACAACTCTTTTAGTGATTTTATGATATGTGTTCTCACTTTTATTTAATTTTTCTGTTCTAGACTTTTTCCACTTCTCTGATTCTGAAACTGCAATATTTAACTAATACACAATTATGATGCAATAAATTGTAATTCCACAAAATCACCATAAAATTATGAAATAAGCTATTCAACACAAGTGAAATTGTGAAATGCTATATCCAAGTGCAAGTCTCATGACGTTGATGACATTAAAAAAGAATGTATAATGAAAATGAAACACCAGAGATGCTTCAGATTTCTGGTCAATCAGTTGGAATACATCTGGATTTGACGTTTTTTTTGTTTTAATAGGACAACACTCACCCCTCCTGGAGGCTCTCCTGCCAGACGGGGATGACTGTGAGCAGCTTTGACTCAATGTCCTTCATGTTGGCTCCTTCATGAGGCAGAACCAACAACATGTGGGAGCGCTTGCTCAGAGACAGCTTCACAACCGTGCACCGCCGTACCTTCATGGTATCAAAGGACAATTATTACGGTTGAATACTCATCCAAGTCCTTTTTATATTTTCAATACAAAAATGAACCAACACAAAGCACAACAAAGTCCCTTGAATTAAGTTTTACCTTATCATTGTGGTAGTGGTACTGACCCGTGTGGGTCATCAGGGGAGTCATCACTGTGGTTGTTTCATCCACATAAAACTCCTGCAGGGAGGTCTTCTCTGGCTGAAAAGCTGTCCTCCAGTTGCCTGAACAGACACAACCAAAGAACACAATCAGGTACTGCAAGGTGGTGCAGGTTGGGGTAAGGGTTAGAAGATAAGAACAGCAGATACATACCTTGGAAGTTGAAGGAAGAAACAAACAGCAGGTCACTGCTGGAGTTCAGATCTTTGAAGATGCCCTTCACCTTCCCATTTGACGTCTTCTCCAGGAAGCTGTTCACCAGATGCTCGGCCTCCTGTGGATTCGAGAAGTCCAAGCCGCGGGTGAACGATGTGTCAGAGAAATCCTGTGTGCCTTGAATAAAGTCCTCTGACAGTTGAGCGTCCTGGCGAGAGAAGGTCCAGACCTGGGTGGTGATTTCATCTTTTGGCCCGTCGTCCACCAGAGAGTTAATGCCCTGCAGGGTCTTGAGGAGCTCGTGTCCGTCCACCAAGGACACACAGTCCTCCCTGTCGGTTTCAATGCGCAGGCTTAGTAGATCCTGGAAGGAAAGGAGTGAATTTAGAAAGCCTTACTTCTCTGAGTGAAAGTACAACACCAGATGAGAAAAATTGTTACGGAAAAAAGCAGGATATGCATGCCTTGAACGTCTTTGGTCTATCTCTACAAAAACAAATCAAAATCAAAGACCTGGTATGGCATTGCTGTCTTTGTGGAGACCCCCAGGTAGAAGGTGATGAGGGAACCAAAGGTGTTGACCGGAGACAGGAGAATGTTGGTGCCTGGCTGCTGCCTGCTGAGAGCCTCGTACAACCTCAGGCCCAGAGTGTTCAGCAGCTGTGCCAGGACCGCTGTCTTCGTTGTGATGTTATGCCTCTGGGCGTCCACCTCCAACTGGTCCCTGTTGTCTGGTGTCATGACTTCAATATCAAGGGGGGCCACAGGAACCGTGTGCAGAGGCTTGGACGTCTTGGTCTGCAGGGTCTCGCAGCTGACATTAGCGACAGCAAAGAGGGAGAAGGGGTGGACGTAGACACGGTTGGCTTGACTTCCTGAGAGGTAGCAGCAGAGCAAGAGGGCTCCGAGAGACGACCGCATTTTCCCTTTTGATGATAGTCACCTTACAATAGATTCTTCTGTGGGAGACGGATATTTTTAGTAAGCATATGAATTACCTTGAGTATATCTTGTGCCTCCTGAGTCTAAGTGCGCATTGAGTTCTACATCAATATTAGTTTGGCTTTCGTCTGAAATCTGGCTGGATCTGGTTTTTTGTCTCCGACAGGATTGGCTGGCAGGAACATTGGACATAGAGCGGCATGTCAATGATGGATTGATTTCTCTTTGTGTGTCCTCTCCTGCTGCCCAATGAATGAGAGCAGGCATTACCCTCTGCAACAGAGGTCGCATAGATAATGAAGACGCATCTACGTTGCTGTGGGCAAATTTGTGTGTGTTCACTGATTAAAATAAGATGGATGTTTCATTTGGATATTGTTTTCTTTCTTTAAATCCTGGTATTGCAGCGTTTCAATCTGGGGCGCCAACTGAGTGTGTACATTTAGTCATTTAATCCAAACTGTTACCATACACAAAACGGTGGGCAATATTATTTGGACATTTTAAGTTATATTAACGGTCCAAATAAACACATCTAGAATGAATGGATTCAGGTTAGAAAATACACTTTTTCACACACATGAAGTACATTTTAAAAACATTTCTGACAAGTTCATTGAGTAACTTTGTTTAGGGAGTGCCTAACAAATGAGACTAAACAATGTTTTAAATACTACAGTTGGCCATCTAAGCTAAACTGACAACTTTCGCTCCTTTATTGTGAACATATTATGTGTTAAGCTACAATGTAGGAGAGTAGCTTGGGTGAAAGCTCTTGTGCAAAAATAGGACTATATCCTGTGAGTTAAACGTGCAGAAATGTGGACTGATGGACTCTTGGAAGGGGTGAACAAACACTAGATTTTCCTCTATTAGGAAATGTACAACAGGACATGGCCTTAGTCTCTAATCAATATAACCATTGCACTCAAATGTTCTTATAAACAACCAGCACACCTGTGTACCCAGTGATTTAATGACAACATGTTTTCTGCCAAATTCAGAATCTTTGACCGCATTATTTCATGCGATCTGATTCATTATAACCTTCAAGTAGCAACTCTACAGAAATTAGTTGCACTTTTTTTTTTAATGAACTTAAGCAACTCATTGAATAAAACGTTTTGTCCAAGAGAGTTGGACAAAGAACATTATATTTGGGTTTTGTGGAACATAATTGGATTAGTTAAATCAGTTATAGAGTTCCAAACATTGCCCCTCACCTCTGAAGGGTTTGGATATTCACTGCACAATCAAAAGGCAAATGAGATCAAATCAAAGCTTGCTCTTACCGAGTGTGTCTGCTGCTGCTGAGTGAGGTGCTGAATGAGGTCCAGGCTGCTCGGCTCCCTCAATTTAACACAGGCCAGCCTCGCTGCTCCCACTCTGGTTACTGATTAACCAAAGCAGCATTGAGTCAGGGGCTCTGCTGTCATGATTTCTACCCCGCTTTGTACTGACGCACTGCTACTGCTATAGAGAAATAGGTCTGACAGAGAGACAACACAATGTCCCTCTTCATGTTGACTTAAGGAAGATGATGCAAACTCATCCTGGAGGGGGAGAAAGCAGGGATAAACTTTCCAATAAAGACAGATAGGAAGCACGGGGACAGCCAGGCTTGTTTTTGTTTGAGATTGACTCACTGACATGTCATCATATTGTTGGGTCATGTTTTTGTGAAGCGGGGAAATGTGGTCTTCCAAATGTTGCTCATATACTCGGGGTCAAACACGTCTCAAACATGACTCACTTAAAATCTATACAGTAAAGGCAAAAAGAGGACAGCTTTATTTCCTGTCAAATTATTTTATTCTGCTATCATTCTATGTAACTCATACTCTTTCTCTAAATCCAGAAACAATCCATATGAATCTTCTTTCACATTATTTATTCCATGCCATTAGTGCAAATTGCAGAAATGCTTATTTAAAACACAATAGCTGATTGAATCATGACAAATGTTATGGCACCCCACATTTTCTATACTTAATAACCATCTGCAACTGAGAGAACACATCGGATTTGATGCGAATGTACAAATAAAAAAGTACTGTGTCTCTTTATCGTGTGAAGCTGTTGTAAGTTCTAAAGATAATAAGCCCAACTAGTTCTAGTGAAAGCAACTCTCAGATTTTCTTTATAGGCAGATAAACATGTTCATTAAGCTGATTTCTAATATATTAGCTAATATTTAGCTAATGTTCCATATTAAAAGGCCACATCCGTGACTCAAATAAGGAAAATCCTGAACACACAGCTGATTCAACAGGACAGTTTCACTGTTTTTTCTCACCAGAAAGAGAAACACTGGTTACGTTTAGTGTTTTACAGCCCGGTTTTATCCTTTTTAAACATTGTAAATTATTATAACGGGAAGTTAGGAGTCTATAAAGCAAAAATTACGACTTTCTTGTAAGCTGACAATTTGACAGATAAGTATTCAAGGTCACTCAACTAACTGTTCACAATGTCAAACTGATAAAGAACATTCATGCTTCTTCTTCTTCTTCTGTCCTCGTTTCAACCAATGACACATCGCTACTGTATGTTGCACGTTCACCATACAGTGTGTTTTTGTGTAGCAACTCATTGATACAAATATTAAGTCCAATATTCCCAATTTACCAAATAAACACATTAAAAAAATGTATGACAATGATCAGATTTTTTTTTAATAGTTTTTTTAGGTTTATACTTGAAGAATAAAATGGATGATCATAGATGAAAGCAAAGTATGAAATGGCTGTACATTTTAAAAGGTCATTTATAATATTTGATTTATACAACCACAAATATAATATATAACTAAATGAGATGTTTCATATTTTCATTTGTAATTTAGATACGCCTTATAATTGGATAATATATACAATTCAACCCATAAGAGATTAATACAATGTTGCATTAAACAAATGCAACATGATTTTAAAATGTTGACTTTCAGCAAATAAAAGGTATTTTTACTTTGTTCACCATGTTTGTTCAGCAAGTCAGCATGCTAACAATTGCCAATTCATTAACATTTGCTATTAATACAGCTAAGGCTTTCTGCTGAAATGATTTGCCAGAAAACACATGTAGACAAAGTTAAATTACTTGTGTTACATGTGTGCATGTAAAGGACAGGACAAATATACATTTCTGTAAAGATTTAACATAAATGAAACAACATCAATATTTTACTATCATTTTTATAAAAATGTTTTTAACATCTCCAGTTACAGTCAAATCAATGCAACTGATGCAGCAGGATTGGTGTAGTTACAAGAGTCAGTGACACATCTTCAGATGTTAGCTACACATGTAAGATCATACTTGATATTTTATTATCTGCCCATCTGTAAGTTCCCAAAAGCCCTTGTGAAGTTGAAAGGTATTTTTACATTACATTGCATTTAGCTGACACTTTTATCCAAAGCGACTTACAATAAGTACACTCCACCAAGAAGATACAAACTTGAAGAAAACAGAATCATATAACTACATCAGGTTTCACAGAGCCAAACCATTTTAAGTGCTACTCAACTGGCTTTAGATAAGCCAGTGCATTGTTGGAATATAAGTGCTTTGTTAATATATAAGTGCTTAGTTTTTCTAATGCAAACATCCTTAAACACATCCTGAAACCAAATGTGAACAATCTTTGTGTAAGCTTCATGATAGTTAACTAAGTGCTGTCTTTCCAATGAATGAGTAATCAATCAGTATCAATGTTGGTGGTTTGAGACACTTTATGGGTGCCACGTCAAGGTGTCTGCCTATATAAGCTGCAGTGTTCAGCATGTGAAGCAGGTTGGCAGGTAAAGGAATTCGCCATGTGGACTCTTGTGGTTCTTTGCAGCGTGATTGCCTCACTTGGAGTGCAAGGTATTGTGCATAATTTTCTTATTGTCGTTTGTGTCTCTTTGGTTTTGGATTAAGGGTTTATGGATGTTGTTAATCATTCCTTTGTTTTTCTCATCAGGTGCTGATCAGATCCAAAACAGTGAGGAAAAGAATCTGGCAACAGGTTCTCCAGGTAAAAAAATTAAATCAATCATTTAAAACTGGTAAAAAGGTTACCACCAAAATTAGCAGCATAATGTCAGATCATGGTTCTGATTTATACCTAAAAAATAACTGATTTAATATGTAGTTCTAAATAACTTGCAGGTACAAAGGTAACTGTTTACAAGGAGGATGACACTCTTCATGACACTAATGAAGCAGCAAAGTGTTGCTTTCCAAATCATTTAAGAATTAACTAGGCTACAAACTAAAAGCATTTTTAATGTTTAGTTTTTGTCTGTAGGAGAATGACACAGATCACATGTTATAACCCTTATGGTTCTCATACGTAAACAATGAAACATAACATTATGTTGAGAGCCTAACTGTGTGTTTTCAGTGATGGTGATTGTTCTGTCTGCTCTTTCCACAGATTCCTGCCTAAATAGCTGTGGCAACCATGTTGGAAACTGCTCTTGCTCTTCAAGCTGTGAAACCAATGGGGACTGCTGTCCAGACTATTATGGTAAGCCCCTTATTGGAACTTTTATTTATAACATAGGTTTTTTATATTTTGTTATACATGTACTTTTTGCTTGAGTTAGGATCTAAATACCTTTTCTATCACTGGGGTGAACCAGCAAAACAATCATTGATATATTTAATAAGAGAAAACAACAAATAGGGGTTTAGGTTCATAAGTATATATAAGTGTATGTGCTTACTCCATCGCACCATTGTCCTATCTCTACAAAACGTTTCATTTGTGATTTTTAATATATACACTTTATATTAATATGTGTGTACATATAGTCAACTGTACTTACCTTGTATATATTTGTTGTCCTTGTTTTACCTGCAGAACAAAGACCTGTATTTCTTTGTTTGCACATTGATAGCAACAGAAATGAGGAGTCAAATTCCTTGCACACACATTGGCCAATAAAGCTGAAGCTGAATCTGATTCTGATACACCAACCAATCTAATATTTCTGCTTTACAGATTACTGCTCTTCTACAGCTGAACCAGCAGCACGTACAGGTATTGTTCATTTCACTCAGGTAACGTTTTATTTTTAAAAAAAAGTCAAGTTATCACTCTTTAAAGTACATGTTGTTTCCCATAGCTCGGTCCTCATGTCGTTACAACTGCGGCTGGAACATGGGAACCTGTTCCTGCGCAAGCTCTTGTCAATACTATGGCAACTGTTGCCATGACTACAACTGTAAGTGCCAAGTCTAACAAATCAACGGGTAAACGACCTTTAGCAGCCGAGGAGAAATCACTCTGTCAAACTCACTGAAATGATGTGCAGAGAATGACACATTTCCCCTTTTGTTTAAGAGCTATAGGTGTATTCCAGAAATGTAAAGTACAATCAATCAAGTATTGACTTAAGTCGGGTACTTTTACTTTTAATTGAGTATTGTTATAATATGCTGCTTTATACTTCTACTCCACTACGATTTGGGAGCTAATATTATACTGTTTACTCCATCACATTTATTTAGACAAAATCAGTTACTTTTCAGATTCAGGCTAAAACAAACTTTCAATAAACTAATATATAAAAATGATATATAATTATATGTTCATATATCCAACAGCAGAATAACTGAAAGTAGCTCCACTTTAACAGCTGTGATTAACACGTAAATGCATTAACACAAATAATCCAGTAATTTAATATATATGATTCGGGACACTACTACACACAGTAAATACTTTTGGATTTTGTACTTTTACTTAAGTAAGATTTTATATGCAGGACTTCAACTTCACTGTAGTATTTCTACTTTACTTAAGTACGATATATGACTACTTCTTACAACACTGGTGTTTTCTAATGAATATGCAGTAAGACAAAGATTAAAGTTTGTTATTCTCTCTCTTTCTCTCTATCTAGATTACTGCCCTGCAAGCTCTACCCCGGACCCTTACGTGACACGTATGTACAACTCTTCAAGCTACTAAGAAAGAAAAAGAAAGAAAGACAGCCTTTTATTACAAAAGTTATTATCTCCAGCTACCAGTCCACACTCCAGACCCTACAGACTGAGCTACTGCGGCCTCTTTACTCACGTTTACCCATTTACCTTCAGCTATTTCATATGTAACATTTCCTTTATACTGTTCTGTTAACGTCACCCTGTCTCTCCTACAGCTCGGCCCTCGTGTCGTTACAACTGTGGCGGGCACATGGGAAGCTGCTCCTGCTCAAGCTCTTGTCAAAACTATGGAAACTGCTGCTACGACTACTATTGTAAGTGCCAAGACTCACAAATCAGAGCAGGATCTGCATCCCTCTCTCAGTGAGGGAGGTATGTTCATATACAGACATGTTGGGATACAATGTTTTGTTTAGTTGTTTTTGAGTCTGTTTGTATGGGATTTGATGGACCTGTAGCATCTAGCTCTTCTGCCCTCCGGTAGATCCTACAGGTCCATCAAGTCTCGTACAAACAGAATCAAATACCGTATTTACATGAGAGCCATACAAGAACTCATTACTGTCTAAAAACGATCTAGCACCACAACACATACTGTTACAGACAATTTCCAACTGCACTGCACTTCAACACATATTTATTTATTCCCATGTTAATGAATTTATTAAGTGATAGACTCAATGATTGCAAAATCTCAATTCCTGTGTTTTTTCCTGTATAGTAAATCGTATTTATTGTATGTGTGTGTATGCGTGTGTATGCGTGCGTATGTGTGCGTATGTATATTTACATAAATGTATGTATGTATAAATACATATTATTATTACATTTTTAGAGGTGTGAACAATTGTAATCACTTTACTGTCTTTTTTGTGTAGCCACCTGCCGGCCAACTACAGTAGCACCTACACAGACCCCAACAGGTATAAAACGCTCTCAACAACCTACATTTGGAATAGTAAATATTTATTATCAATTACTGATACGTTGAAATACTCTCTACCCTGCTACAACACCCTCAGGTATGAAAACATTCCCGAAACCTATAGAGTATGCGGGAGAAAACAAGCCTATAATTTATCCCGTTTACAGGAGATATTACTGATATGTTTTATTACTTCCCCTGTGTCTCTAAGCTCGGCCCTCGTGTCGTTACAACTGTGGCGGGCACATGGGAAGCTGCTCCTGCTCAAGCTCTTGTCAATACTATGGAAACTGCTGCTACGACTATTACTGTAAGTGCCAAGACTCACAAATCAGAGCAGGATCTGCATCCCTCTCTCAGTGAGGGAGGCCTGTTCATATACAGACATGTTGGGATACAATGTTTTGTTTAGTTGTTTTTGAGTCTGTTTGTATGGGATTTGATGGACCTGTAGCATCTAGCTCTTCTGCCCTCCGGTAGATCCTACAGGTCCATCAAGTCTCGTACAAACAGAATCAAATACCGTATTTACATGAGAGCCATACAAGAACTCATTACTGTCTAAAAACGATCTAGCACCACAACACATACTGTTACAGACAATTTCCAACTGCACTGCACTTCAACACATATTTATTTATTCCCATGTTAATGAATTTATTAAGTGATAGACTCAATGATTGCAAAATCTCAATTCCTGTGTTTTTTCCTGTATAGTAAATCGTATTTATTGTGTATGCGTGTGTATGCATGCGTATGTGTGCGTATGTATATTTACATAAATGTATGTATGTATAAATACATATTATTATTACATTTTTAGAGGTGTGAACAATTGTAATCACTTTACTGTCTTTTTTGTGTAGCCACCTGCCGGCCAACTACAGTAGCACCTACACAGACCCCAACAGGTATAAAACGCTCTCAACAACCTACATTTGGAATAGTAAATATTTATTATCAATTACTGATACGTTGAAATACTCTCTACCCTGCTACAACACCCTCAGGTATGAAAACATTCCCGAAACCTATAGAGTATGCGGGAGAAAACAAGCCTATAATTTATCCCGTTTACAGGAGATATTACTGATATGTTTTATTACTTCCCCTGTGTCTCTAAGCTCGGCCCTCGTGTCGTTACAACTGTGGCGGGCACATGGGAAGCTGCTCCTGCTCAAGCTCTTGTCAATACTATGGAAACTGCTGCTACGACTATTACTGTAAGTGCCAAGACTCACAAATCAGAGCAGGATCTGCATCCCTCTCTCAGTGAGGGAGGCCTGTTCATATACAGACATGTTGGGATACAATGTTTTGTTTAGTTGTTTTTGAGTCTGTTTGTATGGGATTTGATGGACCTGTAGCATCTAGCTCTTCTGCCCTCCGGTAGATCCTACAGGTCCATCAAGTCTCGTACAAACAGAATCAAATACCGTATTTACATGAGAGCCATACAATAACTCATTACTGTCTAAAAACGATCTAGCACCACAACACATACTGTTACAGACAATTTACAACTGCACTGCACTTCAACACATATGTATTTATTCCCATGTTAATGAATTTATTAAGTGATAGACTCAATGATTGCAAAATCTCAATTCCTGTGTTTTTTCCTGTATAGTAAATCGTATTTATTGTATGTGTGTGTATACGTGTGTATGCGTGTGTATGCGTGCGTATGTGTGCGTATGTATATTTACATAAATGTATGTATGTGTAAATACATATTATTATTACATTTTTAGAGGTGTGAACAATTGTAATCACTTTACTGTCTTTTTTGTGTAGCCACCTGCCGGCCAACTACAGTAGCACCTACACAGACCCCAACAGGTATAAAACGCTCTTAACAACCTACATTTGGAATAGTACATATTTATTATCAATTACTGATACGTTGAAATACTCTCTACCCTGCTACAACACCCTCAGGTATGAAAACATTCCCGAAACCTATAGAGTATGCGGGAGAAAACAAGCCTATAATTTATCCCGTTTACAGGAGATATTACTGGTATGTTTTATTACTTCCCCTGTGTCTCTAAGCTCGGCCCTCGTGTCGTTACAACTGTGGCGGGCACATGGGAAGCTGCTCCTGCTCAAGCTCTTGTCAATACTATGGAAACTGCTGCTACGACTATTACTGTAAGTGCCAAGACTCACAAATCAGAGCAGGATCTGCATCCCTCTCTCAGTGAGGGAGGTATGTTCATATACAGACATGTTGGGATACAATGTTTTGTTTAGTTGTTTTTGAGTCTGTTTGTATGGGATTTGATGGACCTGTAGCATCTAGCTCTTCTGCCCTCCGGTAGATCCTGCAGGTCCATCAAGTCTCGTACAAACAGAATCAAATACCGTATTTACATGAGAGCCATACAAGAACTCATTACTGTCTAAAAAAGATCTAGCACAACATCACATACAGTTACAGACAATTTGGAACTGCACTGCACTTCAACACATATTTATTTATTCCCATTTTAATGAATGTATTTATTAAGCGATAGACTCAATGATTTCTAAATTCCGTTTTTTTTCCTATATTGTAAATTGTATTTATTGTATGCGTGCGTATGTATGCATGTTCTTATGTATGTATGTGTAAATACATATTATTATTTTAAGAATGATTAGAGGTGTGAACGATTGTAATCACTTTACTGTCTTTTTTGTGTAGCCACCTGCCGGCAAACTACAGCTGCACCTACACAGACCCCAACAGGTATAAAACACTCTCAACAACCTACATTTGGAATAGTAAATATTTATTATCAGTTACTGATACGTTGAAATACTCTCTATAAGGACGGCAATCATGTCGTAACTACTGTGGCTACTACCTGACAACCTGCTCCTGCACAACCTCTTGTCGAGGCCAAGGAAACTGTTGTTATGATTACAACTGTAAGTATAATTTACCACAAAGATGCTCGGGGAAGTCTCTGTACACTACGATCACCATTTCTGAAGAAAAGCATGTTGCATCATCTTCTCTATTTACTGAATTATTATCATGAAAATGACTTTGAAGTGGTGTAATCATTTGTTTACTCTCAATAGGATGTACTGTATTTCCCCTTGAAACAGGATGATACCTTTATGAACTCTCAACCAAAGAGATACTAGTTAAAGAAGAGCAAAGCGTAATAATTTATTGCAGATTTACCTACTGTGAACGATTATAGATTCACAGTTTTCCAGACATTTATGTTTCATGTGGTTAAGGTCTCCTCAGTTCCTGTTTTTTTCTGTTTTGGCATGTCCCTTCTGTGTCTTCTTGAATGCCTAACTATGCTGGAAACAGTATTAATTGTGATTTAAAAGATTGTAATAATTGTGTACTCTCTTTGTCATGTAGCACAATGCCTTGCACCTGGCACAACACCCTCAGGTATGAAAATTGTTCAGAGTATGTGGGAAAAAACAAGCCTATAATTTATTCCGTTTACAGGAGAGAAACTGATATGTTTTATTACTCCCCTGTGTCTCTAAGCTCAGCCCTCCTGTCGTTACAACTGTGGCCGACACATGGGAAGCTGTTCCTGCTCAAGCTCTTGTCAATACTATGGAAACTGTTGTAATGACTACTACTGTAAGTATCATGTCCCACACAATTGGCACAGTTTCTACACAAAAACTGAAACCCACCTTGTTTTTGTCAACAGCCTACTGCCAAGTCACAACTGACATGCCAACTACAGGTAGGACCCTTAGTGTGCAACATGAGCCTCTTGTACTGTATAGTTTACTCCAATGACACTTGTGTTATGTTCTTCACGGTCAGCATCGCCCTGTGGAGGCTCTCTGTACGGCTCTGGTTCCTTCTCCAGCCCGAACCATCCCAACAGCTACCACAATAACGCCAACTGTGTGTGGCAGCTCAGGGCTGCACACGACCAACGAATCTTCCTGTCTTTCGACTACCTGCAGTGAGTGAAGAAAACACTCCCTTTTGGAGAACATTCGTATATTAGCAGCTTTTCTGTCTTAATTTAACTTGTGGGGAATTTGGCACTCAATGTGTTATCAACTCATTATGCAAGTCAATAATTTGTGGCTGTCATCTTAAAAACAGATTGGAGAACTGCTGCGGCTGTGACTATATTAACGTCTACGATGGGCCGTCTGTTAACTCAAGATTTCTGGGTAAAGTGTGCTACGACAGTCTACAACAGAGTACTTTCTACTCCACCTCCAACTACATGACGGTGCTCTTCCAGACTGATGGCTCTGTGGTTGGTCGAGGGTTCAATGCTGACTTCATTAGCTCTCTGCCAGCAAGCTCAGGTACTGTTATTGTTACTGTTAAATGTATTATGACATTATATTTGGGTGAAATGTTTCGTGTAGATTGACAAAGATGGCAAGGTTTTGGCATGATATAGTATATACACCAGGTTTACCATCTTCGTTTAAAACAACACAAGGTGATACAACATACAAGTGAATCTGATGTTAAGGTCATTACCAGTATTTTATCAAATAAAAAGGAATGGGAAAAAATCAAATGTACACCTGAGGATGGCGCTATATGGAAAGTAAAGGACCAAAGTTATTATATTTAATCTTGATGGGGACATGAATACAAGCACCAACTTTCATTGCATTCCGTGCAGTATATGTTAATGCATTTTATTTTAAACCACAAATGTGAACCTCAGGAAGAACGAGGGGATCACTGCAGTCAGAAGGTTCAACCTCTGGGGATCATGAACATCTGCACAAAAGTTCATACTAATCCTGTTAATTGTATTACATATATTTCAGCGGATAAACCAACCATGTGTAATCTTAAACCTTTATTCTAAAAGTAATTCAAACTGTCGTAAATATCCTGTGAAAACGATTATTTTGTCAGGTCGAGTGGACTGTTCCTCAGACAACATGAACATTGTGATCGAGAGGAGTTACCTCAACTCTCTCGGCTACGACGTCCAGAGTTTGTATCTGAATGACCAGTACTGCAGACCCCAGGTTTCCAGTTACCAGGTGGTCTTCAACTTCCCCATTAACACCTGTGGCAATGTTCGAAAGGTACACAACTTAGGCTAAGTTGCTTACTTAAAAATGAACAACATACATTACTTCCTGACTCAAATAACTGTCATAATTAGAGGCTCTTTTCCAATATCTTCTGTTTACCAGTTTGAGAATGGCAGCATTGTGTACACTAACTCTCTCCGAGCCTACGCCTCCACCTCTGGCGAGATCACCCGCCAGTCTCACTTTAAGATGAACGTGGGCTGTCGGATGGAGCCGGATTCAGTGTCCCAGATCATGTACGTTGTCCGTCACAATGATAACAGCAGCATTACCGGAACAGGCAGATTCAATACCAGCATGGCGCTCTACACATCCTATAACTTCTACTATCAGGTGTGTTAAAATAAATGAAATTCCTTCTGTAAATACCTAGTTACAAATCTGACGTTTTGCTTTTACACTTTTAGGTGACGGAGGTTCCATACATGGTGACGCTCAACCAGTACATGTATGTCCAAGTGGACCTGGGGAGGGGGGACAGCTCCCTGGTCCTCTATCTGGACACCTGTGTGACCTCACCATCGCCCCATGATTTCCAGAACAGATCTCACTACCTGGTCCGCAACGGGTGAGATGACAGTATGCTGTGTTTCAGTGAAGATTGAGTAAAACCTGCACTTTGTTCAAAGTACAGGCAGAGCTGTGTGATTTGTGACATTTGAAAATCAAGTGAAGTACATCAAACATCAGTAATGGAAAGTTACAGAACACAATTAGTAAATTATTTTTCTTTGATGTACTTTTCTTATACATTTCTGACAGAAATATTGTAACATGTAACACTTGATATGTCCATTGTTTGCAGAATGAGTAGATTTTTATACAAACAGTAAACATAAGTACAATTCTGAATGTAGGACTTTTCTTGCAATGGAATATTTTTGAATTGTGTGACTGGTCTATTTGATATAGAATCTAATATTTTCTTTAACCAGTTAAGTATTAAAATATAGAAATACTTACCGGACCTAGCTTTTTCTGATAACCGGACATAGTAATATTCTCCAGTAACACTGTCTGTTTCTCCTTTAGCTGTCCTGTGGATAACACCTACTATGCCTACGTCAGTGGCACCCATCCCTATGCCCGCTTCAGATTTCAGGCCTTCCAATTCCTGCGAGCCACAGAGTCGGTGTACATCCAGTGCAAGGTCCTGATATGCCTCGCCTCTGACAACAATTCCCGCTGCCGCCGTGGATGCTACAACCGTGCCGCCAGAGACGTGGGGTCAAAACACGACAGCCAAACTCTGGTCCTGGGTCCCATCCAACTCAAAGGTCTGTAGTCATCTACTTGGTTTTGGTAGGGATGTCATAACCTTAAGAAAACTGTACAATAAAACACAAGTCACTTTCTCTTTGACAGAACCAGAGAAACAGGAGGAAGAGACTCCTAAGCAGGAGAAGGCTTAACTTGATTCTGCGGCTTCAATCATCTTCACTGTTCTTTTTGTTCATTGTGACAATGAATCAGCACTTCTTTCCTTTCATCATTAACTGATTAAAAGCATCCTCAAAAGACAATATGTGTTTGTATATTTCATCATGACATACTCTCAAGTGAACTTTAAATATTTTAAACCCATGATAAAAATATCACTGTTATTAATTTCCGTACTTGAACACAAATAAGATGAAGAAAAAGGATGACAGAAGACACAGTGCAGTAAATTAGAAAACACTTTACTTATAAATTAGTAAGATTAATCCATCTCACAATGAAATGATTTGCCATCCCAGAGGGGGAGAATGATCGCCATCCACTGTTACCTATGAACCTATGACACAGAGAACATAAGGCAGTCATTACTGGATGCTCCCAGTACTGGTAAGCATGGCAACAAGGAGGTGGTCCTAGAAACAGTAACTATGTTCTTCCCGCATGTTGCTAAGCAACAAACAACAGTACCCAAGACAAAGAATAATCTTGCTGATGTAGCAGTCTCACTGCAACATTTGCTTTTTTGGACACTAAACATCTACCCACCGACTCAGAATACAATACTCAGTAAATATTCAGAAAAGCACTTTAAAGGATCCGTATGATAGATGGGGAATCTTTGTCTTATCACAAAGGCTAAAACTTGGCATCCCCTGTGCTACGTGGCAATTCTGAAAACGTGTTCACATGAGACACAAGACTTGGTGATTCTGTCCTAAACACTGGATATTAAAGTGACTTCATACAATATCAAAACATCAGAATGTGACAGGACGTGATTAAAAAGATATACCAAACCATTTAAACAAAAACAAGTGATGTGACCATGATGCTGGTCAAGGAAGGGCACTGTGTGAAGGAACTCCCGACGTCTACAACATGTAGTTTGACAAGTCAGATCACAAACCACAGTTACAAACGTTGGCCATCATTTACTGTGAATGCCATACATATATTCCAACGTTTCTTAGCAGCAATCTTGGAGCAGGATTTTGGCAAAAAAAATCATGGCTACCAAAAAATAACTACAAAGGCCCAAACTATTTTCTGAGGTTCCAGGCCCTTTACGTTAAGTAGAAACAGGATATTGTAATAATATCTATTAATATGTAAAGAAGTAACAGTCCTTTATATCTTGGACCAATTAAGGTGACTATGTCAGGCAAACACTAGTTGTTCCACTATTAGGAAATGTACCACAGGACATGGCCTTGGTCTCTAATCAATATAACCATTGCACTCAAATGTTCTTATAAACAACATTAATGACAACATGCCTTCATGTTTTCTGCCAAATTCAGAATTTTTGACCACATTATTTCATGCGATCTGATTCATTATAACCTTCAAGAAGCAACTCTATGGAAATGAGTTGCACTTCTTTTTTTTATGAACTTAAGCAACTCATTGAATAAAATGTTTTGTCCAAGAGAGTTGGACAAAGCCTTTTTAGAACATTATATTTGGGTTTTGAGGAACATAATTGGATTAGTCAAATCAGTTATAGAGTTCCAAACATTGCCCCTCATCTCTGAAGGGTTTGGATATTCAAACAAATGAGATCAAATCAAAGCTTACCGAGTGTGTCTGCTGCTGCTGAGTGAGGTGCTGAATGAGGTCCAGGCGGCTCGGTTCTATGGGCTCAGAACAGTCTCATAATACACACAAGCACACAGAAGGATTCACACTTGTATTTCATGATCTGCTCAGCAGTGCTTCTCAAACTTTTTTCAGTCATGTACCCCCTTTGAAACATTTTCTCAGCCAAGTACCCCCTGACCGACCCCGAAAATGTTTGATCAAAAAAGCCTATACAAATAATTCCAATATAGCAGTGGTTCTCAAAGTGGGGGGCGCGCCCCCCCTGGGGGGCGCAGAGGCATGCCAGGGGGCGCGCGAGAGACCAGGAGGAAAAATGGTTTTTACAAAAAAAAGATAAAAAACAAAAACAAAAAATTCATAAATTGAACAATTATTTATTCGAAAATAATATGATGCAGTACTATTACGTCTGTGTCTCTCTGTTTCATTAAAGCTTGCCTCTGTGTGTGTGTGAAACAAGCCATTTTGTGTGCGCGAGAGAGAGCGCACCGGTACCGGAGATCGTTGTTGTTAGCTTCTGGTGCTAGCGAGCTACGCTAACGGATATAAGGAGTTTTTTCAACAACAAAGTGGAGGAGAGCTCTCCTGTCAGACTGAGAGACTCAGTGAACTAAAGGACTCTCTCAGTGTTTAGATAGTTAACTTTAGTCTAAGTTATCTCAGTGGGTCTCAAACGTTTTGGTCACGATTAATGTAAACAATTATTTCCGAGGCACACGTTTATATGATCATTATAGTTATAAAAAAGTAAGAGAATAAATGAAAAACAGGTATGAAATACTATATGGCAGTAAAACAAGAATAAAGTTTAAAAGGGTGATTTGTAAAATATCCATAAAGAAAAAGTAAATCTGCTTACAGGTCTGTTTCATAGGTGTTGAGAGAGGTATCCATAGATCTCTTCATTTTGCTCTCAAAGTGCACCAGATGCTTTTAACTTCAATATTTAAAAATAAATCTTCCTGGGGGTCCACACACCACCTATAAAAATAGAACTTTACCCCTGCTTACACCTATATGCCGTGAGCTGATTGAGCCTTCATTGTAACTGTCACACTGTGTATATGCGTGTGGATTGTTGCAGTAGAAAATTCCTGAAAATACTGTAGCGACCGGTACATTAATGGGAAACCCTAAATGTTTGAGCACCCTCTATGAAACGTCAAGCTACCCCACAGCACCCCCAAAACAAATCTCTGGTGCCGCCACTGAGCCTGACTTGTGTTGGGGGGGCCCGACTTTTTTTTTTCTCCAAAGGGGGGGCCTAACAGAAAAAGTTTGCGAACCACTGCAATATAGTGATGTTCCCTCAGTGTGTGATTTATTAACTCCTTTACAACAAACTAAGGATATTTTCATTTTATGCATGAAAAAAGAAAACAAATTGAAACTGATTTTTCAAAGGAGTTTTTCAACTGAAGTAATATCTGTTTAACAAACCAATGAACAAAATGATATATTATGCAAAACTATAAAATACAATACACCAATTTGACATGTTTATATGAGGATCCCCTTGGTGGTTCTAGGAATATTTTATATAAAATTGTGTTTTCTATTTAACTTATTGTACTAAGATTATTTTTGTAATCATGCATGGTATTTTTTTAATTCTTTTTTCCATAAATCTCACGTACCCCCTGCAGTACCCCAACGTACCCCTAGGGGTCCGCGTACCCCCATTTGAGAATCACTGCGCTAAAGGATTCACACTTGTATTTCCGGATCCACACTTGTGTTTTTCAATGCACACACAAATGTGTTCCGTTTCATATACATGTAAATAAAATCCAAATACAGAAAAAAGTTTTACATATGTATTTTTGATCCACACATATTTGTTTTCCGTTTAAAACCTCTGAACCTGCAAACACAAACAGCTTTCTGTGCACGGATCGCTGTGCATTCGTGTGTGGGTTTTTTGAGACTCCCCTGAAGGTCAGCCGATTCGTACTTGTAATTTTTTCTATCTATAGCCAATCAGATGTCTCCTCAATTCTAAGCCAATCACATGAGCGCGCCCCCACGAGGGTAGATTTCTTGCGTTCATGACGTAGCGCTTCATGTACGCATTTTGCGCAGTCCGGAGCTGACAGGTCCATGGAGCCTGCCTGCAGGCGCTAATCTCAGGACACCTCCACTCTCAGTACATTGCCACTTTCCGAACAGGAAATGCACGCAAATACAATCTTTTATATTATTAAGGTACAGCGCCACTTTCCGAACCATTGATGAATGCTTGTGTACACAAAAACGGCAGGCAAAACCGTTTTAAATGTGTGTTTCTTGTGTTGCGAATACAGTTGCTTTATTTATGTCTGTATGAAGTTGTTGTGAGTGTGGAGGGAGCAGCTACAGGTTAGCTTAGCCTAATCGATCAGTGCACTACGAAGCCAGTGCTGGACAGTGAACTGTCAACGGGGGGAGGCCGCCGGTCATTATCGGCCGATATTCACTCTTAATAGTTTGATCGGTGCTCTCTATAAAGGCCGATCAGGAGAGCTGGATCTGATTGATATGGACATAAACGCGAGTGAAGTATAACCGGACGCGAGATAGATCAGATCCGCTGCTGAGTCTGACGGAGACACGCAGCTCTGCATGATCACCCGATGCTCCGCGGCCTCCGCCCTCTGTTTAGCGAGCTGACCGGACTGCAAAATGCGTATATGAAGTGTCATGAACGCAATAAATCATACCCTCGTGGGGGTGCGCTCATGTGATTGGCTTAGAATGAAGGTGTCACGGTTGAGTGAAGGAAGCAGGACCCAAATGCAGATAACTCTGATAAACCTTTATTTCAAGGATAATGAAACTAATACAGACAAAACAGAACACTCACCGGTGAACTCAGTCACCAACAAAAGACGAACCAACACTGAACACAGGAAGAGACAAGACTAAATACAGGGAGGGGTAATCACAAGATGAGAAACAGCCGGGCAGGGGAGGAGAAACACAAGGACAACAGGTGAAGACAATCAGACACTAGGGCCACCAGGGTGGGTGGAGGGGGTCTGGAGGACGGGTTTTGGGCTGACAGCCCAGGAGCACAGCGGAGGGCCCGGAAGGGATCTCGGGCGGACGGCCCGGGGGCAAGGCAAAGTCCAAGGTGGGGGTCTCGGGCGGACGGCCCGGGGGCAAGGTAGAGTCCATGGAGGGGCGAAGACCACAGCGGGCAAACTCAGGGGGCCGAGCATGATGGCGAAGGCAGCGGCAGGAAGAGTCAGGGGGCCGATTATGAGGGCGAAGACTGTGGCACTCAGGGGGCCGGGCTCGAGGGCGAAGACCGCGGCTCTCAGGGGGCCGGGATCGGGGCCGGGATCGAGGCCGAAGACCGCGGCTCTCAGGGGGCCGGGCTCGAGGCCGAAGACCGCGGCACTCAGGGGGCCGGGCTCGAAGGCGAAGACCGCGGCTCTCAGGGGGCCGGGCTCGAAGGCGAAGACCAGACAGCTCCGGAGGCCGGGCAGGAAGGCGCTGACGGGACAGCTCCGGAGGCCGGGCAGGAAGGCACTGACGGGACAGCTCCGGAGGCCGGGCAGGACCCGGTGTCGGCCGGACAGGAACCAGAGCCGGTGGGACAGGCTTCGGCAATATCCCCCACGGAAGAGGACCAGGAGTTGGCAGGACCCCCGGCGAGACAGGTAACGGCGGGACCTCCAACGGAACAAGACATAGGATTGGCAGGACTCTCAGCGGAAGAGTAGACGGCGGGACCCCCAACGGGACAGGACACAGGGTTGGCAGGACCCCCGGCAGGAGAGTAGTCGGCGGGACCTCCAACGGCACAGGACATAGGGTTGGCAGGACCCCCGGCAGAAGAGTAGTCGGCGGGGCCTCCAACGGCACAGGACATAAAGTTGGCAGGACGCCCAGCGGAACCTCCAACGGCCCAGGACATTGGGTAGGGACTTGAGAGGGAACTCAAGAGGAGACTCGAGAGGTGACTTGAGAGGGAACTCGAGAGGTGACTTGAGAGGGAACTCGAGAGGTGACTTGAGAGGGGACTGGAGAAGAGACTTGAGAGGGGACTGGAGAAGAGACTTGAGAGGGGACTCGAGAGGGAACTCGGGAGGTGACTCGAGAGGGAACTCGGGAGGTGACTTGAGAATTGTTTGGATTTATCCTTAATTAAAGTGAATTTATTTTATTTCAGTCAGTCATTTGTGTGTAGGCCTATGCAGGTGTGGGACATTCCAAATGTTCCAAAAGTGAGCACTCCACGAATGGACAACAGTTTGCCAGGGTAAAATAAAACATTGTCAACATATTATTTTGTGCCACAAGAAGCAGAATGTTTTAACAGTACAGTAGTTTGAATATATTTGTTGTTTACCTTTATCAGACCTCTCAGGCACCCACAACCAGCGTCTGATCGGGTAAGACTAATTACAAATGTAATTATACCATGTAGGTTTGAATTTGTGAACATGAAATCAATAAATACCTTTATGTGCACTTATTTCCTGGGTAAAAATAGGATGCAGCACCAACCCCATTCCAGGAAGAGGTCCAGTCTGCCCCGGGTCAGAACAACTTCTTTAGGTAAACGATGTTGACAGTTGCATCGTGACACAGTTGTTTGGTGTGTATCTTTATTTGTACATGTGTTTGTTTGTATAGCCTCCAATCACAGTGGGTAACATTGCCAGGAAGCAGAACAATTATACTTTCATACATTTCCAAATGACACCCACAACATCTGACATCTTAGTGAAGACGATACAAAAAACACCCACAAATATTTTTCAAAGATCAGATATTGTTTGTTTCATCCATTTCAAATGTTTACAAGGATTGTGCAGGAGTATGACAAAGTACTATTGTCAGTTTAGAACCAGATGTATTGAAACAAAACAGGAAGAGGATCGACATCCTTTTGTAAATATGACGGTCATGCATATATTATGTATTTGAAAATAATTATTCAACTGTCTTCTCACTGCAGCAACTACACAAATGTGTATGCACTTATCATTATTGATAGCCAGTCTGAGCTAGAAGACAAAATGGAGCAACGGTGTTAATTGTTACTATTACCACTTAATTGTTCTATTCTATACCGTAAATCTTATTACTAGCTTCATCATTTAATATTACAATACATCACTTTGTCTTTCATAGCACAGAATACCTGACTGCGGCACACATTGTTGCAGAACTCTCTGCAAAAATAACAAATACATCTTGCAGCAGGTTCAATATTAATAGAGCCAATGTGTGGGATGGAGCAATCCGCGGCTTCAAAGGTGCCTCATTCGACCCCTCTCATGAGATGTCAGTTAAGTTCAATGATGATGAGGGACACACTGAGGATGGAGGGGACACTGGTGGTCCCAAGCGTGAGTTCCTGACCCTTCTTATGGAATGCCTGAGAATGCGAAGAAAACATCACGTCAGCAACTGTTTGTGCCCCATGGCGGTGTGACTTTCCCAACCGCTCACTGTCTCAAAATCTGATTCTAAATGTATAATGTTCTCTATAAAGATAGAACTAATACACAATTATGAATGTATAATATAAGCTGTTTTGTGTATTTAATCATGCATTGGTCTACAATTTAATGATGGCTTCTACATATTTCACATAAACAGACAATGAAAAAAATGTCTGCCAATTAGTATTCTAAACAGAGTAGTGTGTTGAATCCTTATTTCTTGCATTTGAAACCGATACAATAAAAAAAAGTGAACTTACTGTTGTGTTCAACTTCTGCCAAAAACTGTACATTTTTGCCACAGGAGTCACAGAACACTTGAACTGTCCCCAGATGATGGCCACAGAAAGGACAAAACATGGCAGCATGAAAAGACATACATTGATGTAGTAAATCCATTTAATCAAATCAATCAAAAACACATAGTCTAAATAGTGGTTAGCTAAATAAATAGAAAGATACATCATGTTTACCGTTGAATCTGTGTTTAGTCTCTCTCTCCTTGAATATCTTCTCTATATTTGTTCTTGAGCATGTCTAATGCACACTACTCTCCTGTCATTACTTTGTCCCTCTTCACATTTTGTTACTTCTCTCTCTCTCCTTCTCTCTCAATTCAATAGCTTTATTAGCATGACCACAGGCAATTGCTAAATCTCTGTATAGTTGCACCATCTATACACAAATACATACATATAAACAAACTGCTAAGAATTCAAATGTCCTTTTTCCGCGGTACTCACTATGGCCCGTGTTATTTGCCTGCACTTGATTTGTCATCTCTTTTAACAATGTTCTTCCCTCACTTTATCTTCTCTTCACGTGAAGCTCTCCTCTCCTCAGCTGGTGTAGTAGTTAGGCACGCTAACGCTAGCTATATAAATATGACGCTATATGTATAAAAACAAAACTTACCTTTGTGGTGACCACCTATTAATACACTGGGACATAATTCATACATGGAACTACAGTTGGGGCTATTGTTTCCACACGGACATATATGTGTTGTTATCTATATATGTTGTGTGCCCTCCTGGCTCTTTCTCTTGTCGTCCCGGGCTGCGACCCAACAACATCTACATTTCTGCTGCTCATTAAAGCAAGCTTTGTACCTCCATTGCACCGCCTCCGACTCCCTATCTCTCGGCACTACATTGGTGACCCCGACAGCGTCTTGGGAAGTTTCCGAGACGGACCCGAACACGGCAAAGGAAACCCAGGTTTCTTTCTCGAAATGCCGGGGATTTTTTGGAGTCTACCGTAGCTGCTACAGGCACGCGGACTGAGGCTCGGTGCGCGCCTCGTGGAATGGCTGAGGATGTTGCTCGCCATTCCCGCATCGGCCTTCCGACTACAGGGGGGACGATGCACGACCTGCTGGGTAGGGATGAACCCGATTGCTACCTCGTGGGGTTGTTTCTTCGGGGCGTGCGGCTGCACGTCCCAGCTGCGCTAGCTAAGGACAACTAGCAGCTAACCACGTTGGCTAACTACGGCTAGCAGCTACCAGTGGCTGCCAGCTAACGGCAACAGCTAACGGCTATCGACCCTTTTGAGTTTTTGCTTTTTTTTTTCTGGTGCCGGAGAGGAGGTTCGACCAGCCGGTTGACCTCAGGTGGACACTCTCACATTTTTCACGACCTCCACGGCGGTTCCAGACGCCACTCACGTTTTCATCGACGCCTGGGTGGTGCACTCCTGGACCCCGTCTCGCCTCGACGGTTTTGGACGTCGCCCATGCTGCCATTGGCCCGTGGGTGGCGCGCTTCGGAGCCTGTCTGGCCTCTCCTGCCTTCCGGGGATATCCAGACGCCACTCACGTTCATCGGCGCCTGGGTGGCGCACTCCTGGACCCCCTCTCGCCTCGACAGTTCCGGACGTCGCCCATGCTCCATCGGCCCATGGGTGCCGCGCTCCGGGACCCTGTCTGGCCTCTCCTGCTTCCCGGGGATGCCTCGACATCTGCTGAGGACTTCATGCCCGCCGCCGCGGCACGTCTGCCTGCGGCCGGGTTGCTCTCCTGCTTCCCGGGGATGCCTCGACGCCTGCCGAGGACTTCGTGCCCGCCGCCGTTGCACGTCTGCCTGCGGCCGGGTTGCGCTCCTTCCTCCCGAGGACTTCATGCCCGCCGCCGCTGTGCCCTCGCCTGCGGCCGGGCAGCGCTCCTTCCTGCTGGGGACCACCGGGTTGTTGACGCCCGTCGCGACTCAGCGACCCGGCTTTCACCGACTGGCGGGTGATGACTTCATTCGCCACGACGCCTACTGCGGCCCCCTTCCGACGGCCCGTTCCATGGCCCGGTCCTCACCTGCGGCCCCACCCTCCTCGGCCCCTGTGGTGCTTCCTCCACGGACGCGAGGATTTTTTGCCATGTTTGAATTCTGGGGGGGCTTGTGTGGTGACCACCTATTAATACACTGGGACATAATTCATACATGGAACTACAGTTGGGGCTATTGTTTCCACACGGACATATATGTGTTGTTATCTATATATGTTGTGTGCCCTCCTGGCTCTTTCTCTTGTCGTCCCGGGCTGCGACCCAACAACATCTACATTTCTGCTGCTCATTAAAGCAAGCTTTGTACCTCCATTGCACCGCCTCCGACTCCCTATCTCTCGGCACTACACCTTCTTATATCTTTCTCCACTTAAAGGTGGGGTAGGTACGTTTGAGAAACCGGCTCGAGTCGAGATACACTTTTTTTTATATTCCATGGAATGCTCTTAACATCCCGATAGCAATGAATATCTCAAGTGCTTTGACAAAAAATCAATTAAAAAAATGTCATCTGTGGAGGCCGTGGTACTGTAAAAAACACGACCAATCATTTTAGCTGGCCCGGCTAAAATAACTGGATGGCCTACCTGCCTGTCAGCCTTCCATCTGTGCACAAACTTATCTCGTGCTCTCATTGGTCATGTGCGCGTTTGTGTGTGTTGGAGGAGGGGCTCTGTAAGGAAGTAGCAGATTTTTTCCGGTGTACCATATCTGCTCGGGGTACCATGGCCCTTTCTCATTTCATCAAATCCCCCTCCTCGACTCCTCGGTCCTCCGGTAGTGACCAGGACATACATTTTAGCGCGCCATGTTGAAGGACATCTCATTTCTCTAAATGCACTTCGAGGACCGAGCATCGAGCATCGAGGAGGCTCTCTGGAGGAGCTATAACCGAGGATACACTGATGGGTCCTCCACGGCTCCTTCGCGGATGCATTTCCGGCAACAGAGATGTTTCAAAGAGTCGTGACGCACGGCCGGACTTATCTCAGCCAATGACAGCTCTGCATGCATCCCCTGGATATTATTTTATTAACTGCTCTCATCGCAACGCGATGTTTACAGAGAGAACAGCTGTGAGGTCCGTGCAGAAAGCAGAGCAGTGTGTAAAATATATATCACTCAGTATAACAGGCCTACTCTCTTTATTTGCTGTAGTTTAGTAGATAACTACAAACAAAGAGTCGATATTTTTCTAAAACCATTTAGTGCTTCACATAATAAAATACACAACGGCTGTAGCCTGATGATGCTTTAGGAGCTGTAGGTGTGTGTGGTACAGTGTGTTGGTGTGTGTGTGGTACAGTGCGTAGATACAGCGGACAGACAGGTCCCAGTTGGTTTGGTGTCCTCTGCTTACTTTTAATACTTGTAAATAAAACTTTTGGCCCGTAATTTACTTCCCTCATTGTAGCGACCAGAGAGGGGGGGGGGGGATATATCCAGTCTCTGATAGTGTTACGTTATTATGAGAGTGCTCTGTTTGATTCTGAAATGGTATATATTTATATATGTGTGTGTGTGTGTGTGTATGTATGTGTGTGTCCGCATCTGTAGCCTGTTATTGTCTCATTATACCGCACGGTGAATGAATTAAAAGTAAATATATAAGTCGTCATGAACACATCTGTCCATCAGACAGAGAGAGGGCTGCTGTGCCTCCTGTCATCATTAATGGACGTCTCTTTAAAATGACCGCTCAGAGGAGAGGAGTTCTCATTTCTCTAACCGCCTGCTGCTTCCCCTCCTCTCTCCTCGGTTCCCCTCCTCGACTCCTCCGTTCGCATCTCCTGTGGGCGGGACTAAGTCTTGAGGATAGGAGTCGAGGATAGGAGTCGAGGAGGGGAGTTAGAGAAATGAGAAAGGGCCCAGCTGTCCGTGCAGAAAGCAGAGCAGTGTGTATAATATATATCACTCAGTATAACAGGCCTACTCTCTTTATTTGCTTTAGTTTAGTAGATATCTAGAAACAAAGAGTCGATATTTTTCTAAAACCATTCAGTGCTTCACATAATAAAATACACAACGGCTGTAGCCTGATGATGCTTTAGGAGCTGTAGGTGTGTGTGTAGCCTGATTATGTGTGTGTGTGGTACAGTGGCCCTTTCTCATTTAATCAAATCCCCCTCCTCGACTCCTCGACTCCTCGTTACTCCGGTAGTGACCCGGAAATTAATTTTAGCGCGCCATGTTGAAGGACATCTCATTTCTCTAAATGCACTTCGAGGACCGAGCATCGAGCATCGAGGAGGCTCTCTGGAGGAGCTATAACCGAGGATACACTGATGGGTCCTCCACGGTCCTCCACGGCTCCTTCGTGGATGCATTTCCGGGAACAGAGATGTTTCAAAGAGTCGTGACCGTCGTGACGCACGGCCGGACTTATCTCAGCCAATGACAGCTCTGCATGCATCCCCTGGATATTATTTTATTAACTGCTCTCATCGCAACGCGATGTTTACAGAGAGAACAGCTGTGAGGTCCGTGCAGAAAGCAGAGCAGTGTGTAAAATATATATCACTTAGTAACAGGCCTACATTACTCTCTGTATTTGCTGTAGTTTAGTAGATATCTACAAACAAAGAGTCGATATTTTTCTAAAACCATTTAGTGCTTCACATAATAAAATACACAACGGCTGCAGCCTGATGATGCTTTAGGAGCTGTAGGTGTGTGTGGTACAGTGTGTTGGTGTGTGTGTTGTACAGTGTGTAGGTGTGTGTGGTACAGTGTGTAGGTGTGTGTGTTGTACAGTGTGTAAGTGTGTGTGTTGTACAGTGCGTAGATGCAGCGGACAGACAGGTCTCAGTTGGTTTGGTGTCCTCTGCTTACTTTTAATACTTGTAAATAAAACTTTTGGCCCGTAATTTACTTCCCTCATTGTAGCGACCAGAGAGGGGAGAGGGGGGGATATATATCCAGTCTCTGATAGTGTTACGTTATTATGAGAGTGCTCTGTTTGATTCTGAAATGGTATATATTTATATAAATATATATATATGTGTGTGTGTAGGTGTGTGTGTGTGTGTGTCCGCATCTGTAGCCTGTTATTGTCTCATTATACCGCACTGTGAATGAATTAAAAGTAAATATATAAGTGGTCATGAACACATCTGTCCATCAGACAGAGGGCTGCTGTGCCTCCTGTCATCATTAATGGACGTCTCTTTCAAATTACCGCTCAGAGGAGAGGAGTTCTCATTTCTCTAACCGCCTGCTGCTTCCCCTCCTCTCTCCTCGGCTTCCCTCCTCGACTCCTCCGTTCGCATCTCCTGTGGGCGGGACTAAGTCTCGAGGATAGGAGTCGAGGAGGGGAGTCGAGGAGGGGAGGGGAGTTAGAGAAATGAGAAAGGGCCCGTGTGTGCGTAGATGCAGCGGACGGATGCGACGGAAATACACCCGAGCAGATATGGGCCCTTTCTCATTTCTCTAACTCCCCTCCTCGACTCCTATCCTCGACTCCTATCCTCGAGACTTACTCCCGCCCACAGGAGATGCGAACGGAGGAGTCGAGGAGGGGAACCGAGGAGAGAGGAGGGGAAGCAGCAGGCGGTTAGAGAAATGAGAACTCCTCTCCTCTGAGCGGTCATTTTAAAGAGACGTCCATTAATGATGACAGGAGGCACAGCAGCCCTCTGTCTGATGGACAGATGTGTTCATGACGACCTATATATTTACTTTTAATTCATTCACCGTGCGGTATAATGAGACAATAACAGGCTACAGATGCGGACACACACATACACACATATATATATATATATATATATATATATATATATATAAATATATACCATTTCAGAATCAAACAGAGTACTCTCATAACACTATCAGAGACTGGATATATCCCCCCCCCCCTCTCTGGTCGCTACAATGAGGGAAATAAATTACGGGCCAAAAGTTTTATTTACAAGTATTAAAACTAGTAAGCAGAGGACACCAAACCAACTGAGACCTGTCTGTCCGCTGCATCTACGCACTGTACAACACACACACACCTACACACTGTACCACACACACACCAACACACTGTACCACACACACCTACAGCTCCTAAAGCATATTATCAGGCTACAGCCGTTGTGTATTTTATTATGTGAAGCACTAAATGGTTTTAGAAAAATATCGACTCTTTGTTTGTAGATATCTACTAAACTACAGCAAATAAAGAGAGTAGGCCTGTTATACTGAGTGATATATATTATACACACTGCTCTGCTTTCTGCACGGACCTCACAGCTGTTCTGTGCATCCACGAAGGAGCCGTGGAGGACCGTGGAGGACCCATCAGTGTATCCTCGGTTATAGCTCCTACAGAGAGCCTCCTCGACGCTCGATCCTCGGTCCTCGAAGTGCATTGAGAGAAATTAGATGTCCTTCAACATGGCGCGCTAAAATTCATTTCCGGGTCACTACCGGAGGACCGAGGAGTCGAGGAGTCGAGGAGGGGGATTTGATGAAATGAGAAAGGGCCATGGTACCCCCGAGCAGATATGCAGTGGCGGTTCTATACCAATTTCACTGGGGGGCCACTGGGGGGCCAGTTATTTTCTGAGGGGGAACAATACATGCAGGACGAAAAAGAGAACTGGACAGTATGAAGTAATTGGGCATAAGAAAACAATGCAATACAGTTATTGGTATTTGTTTCAGTACACTTATTATTTCAGATAGATCTTATAGTTATTACTGTTAGCTTCAGCTTAAGTTATAGTACCATCTTTGCACTAACATCATATTTATATAAAAATAAAGGCAATGAACAGTTACATCTCTACTTTACATAAGGGTGTCTGCATCCCAGGCTGTTGTTTCCTTCCCAAAATCTCACATTACAGCAACAAAATCTTGCGGTTTTTATCAAACCGATCAACAAGTTTACACAACAAGAGTACCAGAAAATATACATTTTTAAATCCACAGAAAAGGATTTAATGTAAAAGTCTACAAATCTTAAATGTTGACTTTAAATGAAATAAAATACATGCATATAGATAGAAAACATAGATTTCAGATGTATTATTTCCCATAAGCACAGACACGTAGGCTATTTAACAAACATGAAGACTGAATACAGAATGCACACCTGTTCTGCACGCGCACTAATCAGTTTCGTCTATTCCGTCACATTTCTAATAAACGTGATATCTGGAAAACAGACAGATTTACATATAAAAATAAAGGCAATGAACAGTTACATCTCTACTTTACATAAGGGTGTCTGCATCCCAGGCTGTAGTTTTCTTCCCAAAATGTCACATTACAGCAACAAAATCCTGCGGTTTTTTGTGATTTTTGGCAAACCGATCAACAAATAAGTCAAGATTCAAAGCCTTTGACCTCCTTGACTCAATACTAAGCAGACCCAGATTGCTCAGTCTCTCATCAGTTATGGTGGATCTGAGAAAAGTTTTGACCAGCTTCAATGTAGAAAAACTACGCTCACAGGAAGCAGAACTGACTGGGATTGCGACTGTTATTTTGCAGAGTCTGAAGAGCTCAAAAAACACTTCTTATAAGGCTCAATGAACTGAACAAGCTCCACTGTACTATCAGATCTCTGCATCCCAGTCTTTATTTTCCTATCTAACATTCTGCTGAACTGATGTAGCTCATGCCCCAAGTCCTCAATATTTGCATCATACAACTGAGCAAATGAAAACAGAGTTGTCTCCTTCAGAAATGCATCACTTTTGGGGTTAAGAGCTTGGATGCTATTCATCATGTCACAGTTTGTGTTTGAAAACTGTCTATCAAGCTCATTGAGCATCTGATCAATGACAGGGTAGAAAAGGGCTGTACGAAACCCGTGTTTATCTTGTTCTGTCTCTCTCTATCCAACAGTAGTCAGTACGAAGCTTTCAGCAAGTTTAGAGCTCAGTCGTTTTTGTCGTTTTGCTAATGGCTGTATTGCGGTATCACATTGCTCAGAAATGTTCAACACTTCATTCCACAAGTTATCAAAAAATGACTCCTGCCTGAAGTCATTCAATGTCTGAACTAAAGATCCAACTAAATCCACAGCCTTTGAAAGGTCAGGGGATGAAGACTGTAACATGTCAGAGAGAAATGTTGTTTCTGCAAACACTTTACGGAGTGTTACAAGATGCACAATGAATTATAGATCCAACTGTGCCAGCAGACCACGTGCCTCAATAGATCTCTCACCATTGCGTTCTTGGGCTATGTCTTGCAGTACTCGCTTGAGGGCCGGTAATCTATCCATAATGGTAATGTTTCCATTATGCTACAATGATGGGGAGTTGTCTTTTCTCTTACTGTGCCACAGAACAACACAAACACTTGTATTTGTATTGTTATTATTTTTAAAGTAAAGTAACTTGTTACTAGTTACTTTTATAATTTAGTAACTAATAAAGTAACTTGTTACTTTTTTGAGAGCAGTAACTATAACTATTACTAGTTACTTTTTAAAAGTAACTTGCCCAACACTGGTAATAAATCATCATTTTTTCATTTTTAGGGGGGCCACAGGGGGGTCAGAGGCCAGTGTTAGGGGGCACTGGCCCCCCTGCCCCCCCCTAGAACCGCCCCTGCAGATATGGTACCGACACCGGCTGTGTATTTTCAAATTCTAGCGCACTTGAGCTGGTTTCTCCAAAATTACCTACCCCACCTTTAAATGAACTTTCTTTCCTCCCGATTTCCATCACTCTTGTTTGTTCTCTCTATGTCTGGTCATAGTCAATCTGTTCCACGTAGCGCGCTCCCTAGAGGCCTGGAGCACTTCGGGAATGTTTTTTTAAAAAAAATGTGTTTTGGGATTTGTATGTGCTTTTGACTTTGGATATCGTTTTGGTATTTGCAGCGTTTTTCTGTTGCGTTTGTTTTCGGGGTTTGTGTGTTGTCTTTAGTTTGCATAATTTCTGTAAATGCAGCGTTTTTCTGTTGTATTTGTTTTCAGGGTTTGTTTGTTTTTCATTTAATTATTTGCAGGTGTTTCCTGCTTATGTATGCGTTTTGGGCCGTTGTTCCGCGTTTGCACCTGCCGGCCACCGTATTTATTCCATTTAAAACACAACAACTGATTGAATCATGACACATTTTATAGGCATTTTGTATACTTCATAAGCATCTGCAACTGAGAGAACACATCGGATTTGATGAACATGTACACATAAAAAAGTACTGTGTCTATTTATCGTCTGAAGCTGTTGTAAGTTCTAAAGATAATAAGCCCAACAAGTTCTAGTAAAAGTGAAAGCACCTCTCAGAGGTTCTTTATCGGCTGATAAACATGTTTATTAACCCTTGTGTTGTGTTCAAAAACTGTTACCGTTCATGGTGTTCGCGGGTACATTTTGACCCATGATTTATCTCAGTCCAAAACACACAAAAAGAATGACTATCATCCAATATTATTTTAACTACATCATAACTAACTTATAATGCATTCATAACCGTACAATCCTGTTGTAAATGTATTTGATGGCCCAAAAAAACATTACACCACATATTTAAGTAAAACATGTGATTCAATTCACTCCTTATATTTCCTATGGTGAAGACAGTGGATCATTACGTTATCTGACTATAATAGACTAATATTAAAACACAATCTCCCCCAAAAAAGTTTTAAATGATTGTTACAGTGGATGAAGGGGGTGGGGGTGGGGTGTCTAAAGTTAAAGATGCATTTTGATTGGGCCACATTTGAACCCGAGTCACCCACAACAATTCTGCTGATTTTTTGTCAAAATTGTCAAAATCAGTTTTTTTGTGTTTACATAGCTGTTGTGGAGGATATCATGAAGCCTTTTTCCGTTAAAAAAAACTAGAGCTTAGTTATTATATAATTTTAACATGAAACGGGTCACGGGAGACCCGAACACAACATAAGGGTTAAGCTGATTTCTAATATATTAGCTAATATTTAGCTAATGTTCCATATTAAAAGGCCACATCCGTGACTCAAATTAGGAAAATCCTGCACACACAGCTGATTCAACAGGACAGTGTTCACTGTTTTTTCTCACCAGAAAGAGAAACACTGGTTACGTTTAGTGTTGTACAGCCCGGTTTTATCCTTTTTAAACATTGTAAATTATTATAACGGGAAGTTATAGTCTATAAAGCAAAAATGAACGACTTTCTTGTAAGCTGACAATTTGACAGATAAGTATTCAAGGTCACTCAACTAACTGTTCACAATGTCAAACTGATAAAGAACATTCATGCTTCTTCTTCTTCTGTCCTCGTTTCAACCAATGACACATCGCTACTGTATGTTGCACGTTCACCATACAGTGTGTTTTTGTGTAGCAACTCATTGATACAAATATTAAGTCCAATATTCCCAATTTACCAAATAAACACATTAAAAAAATGTTTTTGTAGGTTTATACTTGAAGAATAAAATTGATGATCATAGATGAAAGCAAAGTATGAAATGGCTGTACACTTTAAAAGGTAATTTATAATATTTGATTTATACAACCACAAATATAATATATAACTAAATGAGATGTTTCATATTTTCATTTGTAATTTAGATACGCCTTATAATTGGATAATATATACAATCCAACCCATAAGAGATTAATACAATGTTGCATTAAGCAAATGCAACATGATTTTAAAATGTTGACTTTCAGCAAATAAAAGGTATTTTTACTTTGTTCACCATGTTTGTTCAGCAAGTCAGCATGCTAACAATTGCCAATTCATTAACATTTGCTATTAAAACAGCTAAGGCCTTCTGCTGAAATGATTTGCCAGAAAACATATGTAGATAAAGTTAAATTACTTGTGTTACATGTGTGCATGTAAAGGACAGGACAAATATACATTTCTGTAAAGATTTAACATAATTGAAACATCAGTATTTTACTATCATTTTTACAAAAATGTTTTTAACATCTCCAGTTACAGTAAAATCAATGCAACTGATGCAGCAGGATTGGTGTAGTGACAAGAGTCAGTGACACATCTTCAGATGTTAGCTACACATGTAAGATCATACTTGATATTTTATTATCTGCCCATCTGTAAGTTCCCAAAGGCCCTTGTGAAGATGAACGTTTTTTCTAATGCAAACATCCTTAAACACATCCTGAAACCAAATGTGAACAATCTTTGTGTACGCTTCATGATAGTTAACTAAGTGCTGTTTTTCCCATGAATGAGTAATCAATCAGTATCACTGTTGTTGGTTTCAGGCATTTTATGGGTGCCACGTCAAGGTGTCTGCCTATATAAGCTGCAGTGTTCAGCATGTGAAGCAGGTTGGCAGGTAAAGGAATTCGCCATGTGGACTCTTGTGGTTCTTTGCAGCGTGATTGCCTCACTTGGAGTGCAAGGTATTGTGCATAATTTTCTTATTGTCGTTTGTGTCTCTTTGGTTTTGGATTAAGGGTTTATGGATGTTGTTAATCATTCCTTTTGTTTTTCTCATCAGGTGCTGATCAGATCCAAAACAGTGAGGAAAAGAATCTGGCAACAGGTTCTCCAGGTAAAAAAATTAAATCAATAATTTAAAACAGGTAAAAAGGTTACCACCAAAATTAGCAGCATAATGTCAGATCATGGTTCTGATTTATACCTAAAAAATAACTGATTTAATATGTAGTTCTAAATAACTTGCAGGTACAAAGGTAACTGTTTACAAGGAGGATGACACTCTTCATGACACTAATGAAGCAGCAAAGTGTTGCTTTCCAAATCATTTAAGAATTAACTAGGCTACAAACTAAAAGCATTTTTAATGTTTAGTTTTTGTCTGTAGGAGAATGACACAGATCACATGTTATGACCCTTATGGTTCTCATACGTAAACAATGAAACATAACATTATGTTGAGAGCCTAACTGTGTGTTTTCAGTGATGGTGATTGTTCTGTCTGCTCTTTCCACAGATTCCTGCCTAAACAGCTGTGGCAACCATGTTGGAAACTGCTCTTGCTCTTCAAGCTGTGGAAGCAATGGGACCTGCTGTCCAGACTATTATGGTAAGCCCCTTATTGGAACTTTTATTTATAACATAGGTTTATTTATGTGTTTGCTTTTTGCTTGAGTTAGGATCTAAATACCTTTTCTATCACTGGGGTGAACCAGCAAAACAATCATTGATATATTTAATAAGAGAAAACAACAAATAGGGGTTTAGGTTCATAAGTATATATAAGTGTATGTGCTTACTCCATCGCACCATTGTCCTATCTCTACAAAACGTTTCATTTGTGATTTTTTATATTTACACTTTATATTAATATATTTATTTGTGTATATATTCAACTGTTTATACTTACCTTGTTTACATTTGTTGTCCTTGTTTTACCTGCAAAACAAAGACCTGTATTTCTTTGTTTGCACATTGATAGCAACAGAAATGAGGAGTCAAATTCCTTGCACACACATTGTGTGAATCTGATTCTGATACACTAACCAATCTAATATTTCTGCTTTACAGATTACTGCTCTTCTACAGCTGAACCAACAGCACGTACAGGTATTGTTCATTTCACTCAGGTAGTTTTATTTCAATTTTTTTTTAAAGTTATCACTCTTTAAAGTACATGTTGTTTCCCATAGCTCAGTCCTCATGTCGTTACAACTGCGGCTGGAACATGGGAACCTGTTCCTGCGCAAGCTCTTGTCAATACTATGGCAACTGTTGCCATGACTACAACTGTAAGTGCCAAGTCTAATAAATCAACGGGTAAACGACCTTTAGCAGCCGAGGAGAAATCAATCAATCAATCAATCAATCAATCAATCAATCAATCAATCAATCAGTCACAACCAACTGAAATGATGTGCCGAGAATGACACATTTCCCCTTTTGTTTAAGAGCTATAGGTGTATTCCAGAAGTGTAAAGTACATTCAAAGAAGTATTAACTTAAGTCCGTATTTCGGGTACTTTCTTTTATTATCTTTTACTGTTTGTAAATGCCTTTGTCTGAATGTCTTTCATTTTTGTAAAGCACCTTGAATTGCCTTGTGTTGAAAGGTGCTATATAAATAAACTTGCCTTGCCTTGCCTTACTTTTCCTTCAATTGAGTATTTTTACAATATGCTGCTTTATACTTCTACTCCACTACGATTTGGGAGCTAATATTATACTGTTTACTCCATCACATTTATTTAGACAAAATCAGTTACTTTTCAGATTCAGGCTAAAACAAACTTTCAATAAACTAATGAATAAAAATGATATATAATTATATGTTCATATATCCAACAGCAGAATAACTGAAAGTAGCTCCACTTTAACAGCTGTGATTAACACGTGAATGCATTAACACAAATAATCCAGTAATTTAATATATATGATTCGGGACACTACTACACACAGTAAATACTTTTGGATTTTGTACTTTTACTTAAGTAAGATTTTATATGCAGGACTTTAACTTCCTTGTAGTATTTCTACTTTACTTAAGTACGATATATGACTACTTCTTACAACACTGGTGTTTTCTAATGAATTATGCAGTAAAACAAAGATTACAGTTTGTTATTCTCTCTCTTTCTCTCTATCTAGATTACTGCCCTGCAAGCACTACCCAGGACCCTTACGTGACACGTATGTACAACTCTTCAAGCTACTAAGAAAGAAAAAGAAAGACAGCCTTTTATTACAAAAGTTATTATCTCCAGCTACCAGTCCACACTCCAGACCCTACAGACTGAGCTACTGCCGCCTCTTTACTCACTTTTACCCATTTACCTTCAGCTATTTCATATGTAACATTTCCTTTATACTGTACTGTTAACGTCACTCTGTCTCTCCTACAGCTCGGCCCTCGTGTCGTTACAACTGTGGCCAACACATGGGAAGCTGCTCCTGCTCAAGCTCTTGTCAATACAATGGCAACTGCTGCTACGACTACTATTGTAAGTGCCTAGATTCACAAAGCTACTGAATTGTCATCCCAAGTTTCCATATAAATCGACTGTATTACAAACTTGCATAATTTCCTTTTAATATGATGTGTTACCTGTAGTAACAGGATGTTGGGGTAGGACACCATGGGGGATCTTTCTGTACCTTAAGCAAAACAGGAATCTATGAAGGAAGAGAAAAACTATATAAATTGATTTGAAAGTACTAAAAAAACTATTTAAATTCTACAGCTATTCCACCACCTGACAAGCCTTCTGATTGAGTATACTTGCAGCTTTACCACTCTTTGAATAAAGCCCTGACTAAAACAATTACCCTGAAACTCAACAACAAAACAACGGTATTAGTTGTTGGTGTTCAAAGTCTCAAGGGCATGAACATGACCCTTTTTAGCCTGTCCATACAGAAACATGACAATAATCTCCACTTAAAAAATATATCATGGGAAGCTGCACCTATTCAAGCTCTTGTGATTGGAATGGAAACTGTTGTAATGACTACTACTGTAAGTATCATGTCCCACACAATTGGTACAGTTTCTACACAAAAACTGAAACCCACGTTGTTTTTGTCAACAGCCTACTGCCAAGTCACAACTTACATGCCAACTACAGGTAGGACCCTTAGTGTGCAACATAAGCCTCTTGTACTGTATAGTTTACTCCAATGACACTTATGTTATGTTCTTCACGGTCAGCATCGCCCTGTGGAGGCTCTCTGTACGGCTCTGGTTCCTTCTCCAGCCCGAACCATCCCAACAACTACCACAATAACGCCTACTGTGTGTGGCAGCTCAGTGCTGCACACGACCAACGAATCTTCCTGTCTTTCGACTACCTGCAGTGAGTGAAGAAAACACTCCCTTTTGGAGAACATTCGTATATTAGCAGCTTTTCTGTCTTAATTTAACTTGTGGGGAATTTGGCACTCAATCATCAACTTATCATCAACTCATTATGCAAGTCAATAATTTGTGGCTGTCATCTTAAAAACAGATTGGAGAACTGCTGCGGCTGTGACTATATTAACGTCTACGATGGGCCGTCTGTTAACTCAAGATTTCTGGGTAAAGTGTGCAACGACAGTCTACAACAGAGTACTTTCAACTCCACCTCCAACTACATGACGGTGCTCTTCCAGACTGATGGCTCTGTGGTTGGTCGAGGGTTCAATGCTGACTTCATTAGCTCTCTGCCAGCAAGCTCAGGTACTGTTATGGTCATTTAAAAAAAGAAATGTATTATGACATTATATTTGGGTGAAATGTTTCGTGTAGATTGACAAAGATGGCAAGGTTTTGGCATGATATAGTATATACACCAGGTTTACCATCTTCGTTTAAAATAACACAAGGTGCTACAACATACAAGTGAATCTGATGTTAAGGTCATTACCAGTATTTTATCAAATAAAAAGGAATGGGAAACAATTAAATGTACACCTAAGGATGGCGCTATATGGAAAGTAAAGGACCAAAGTTATTATATTTAATCTTGATGGGGACATGAATACAAGCACCAACTTTCATTGCATTCCGTGCAGTATATGTTAATGCATTTTATTTTAAACCACAAATGTGAACCTCAGGAAGAACGAGGGGATCACTGCAGTCAGAAGGTTCAACCTCTGGGGATCATGAACATCTGCACAAAAGTTCATACTAATCCTGTTAATTGTATTACATATATTTCAGCGGATAAACCAACCATGTGTAAAAGTAATTCAAACTGTCGTAAATATCCTGTGAAAACGATTATTTTGTCAGGTCGAGTGGACTGTTCCTCAGACAACATGAACATTGTGATCGAGAGGAGTTACCTCAACTCTCTCGGCTACGACGGCCAGAGTTTGTATCTGAATGACCAGTACTGCAGACCCCAGGTTTCCAGTTACCAGGTGGTCTTCAACTTCCCCATTAACACCTGTGGCAATGTTCGAAAGGTACACAACTTAGGCTAAGTTGCGTACTTAAAAATGAACAACATACATTACTTCCTGACTCAAATAACTGTCATAATTAGAGGCTCTTTTCCAATATCTTCTGTTTACCAGTTTGAGAATGGCAGCATTGTGTACACCAACTCTCTCCGAGCCTACGCCTCCACCTCTGGCGAGATCACCCGCCAGTCTCACTTTAAGATGAACGTGGGCTGTCGGATGGAGCCGGATTCAGTGTCCCAGATCATGTACGTTGTCCGTCACAATGATAACAGCAGCATTACCGGAACAGGCAGATTCAATACCAGCATGGCGCTCTACACATCCAATAACTTCTACCATCAGGTGTGTTAAAATAAATGAAATTCCTTCTGTAAATACCTAGTTACAAATCTGACGTTTTGCTTTTACACTTTTAGGTGACGGAGGTTCCATACATGGTGACGCTCAACCAGTACATGTATGTCCAAGTGGACCTGGGAGGGGGGACAGCTCCCTGGTCCTCTATCTGGACACCTGTGTGACCTCACCATCGCCCCATGATTTCCAGAACAGATCTCACTACCTGGTCCGCAACGGGTGAGATGACAGTATGCTGTGTTTCAGTGAAGATTGAGTAAAACCTGCACTTTGTTCAAAGTACAGGCAGAGCTGTGTGATTTGTGACATTTGAAAATCAAGTGAAGTACATCAAACATCAGTAATGGAAAGTTACAGAACACAATTAGTAAATTATTTTTCTTTGATGTACTTTTCTTATACATTTCTGACAGAAATATTGTAACATGTAACACATGATATGTCCATTGTTTGCAGAATGAGTAGATTTTTATACAAACAGTAAACATAAGTACAATTCTGAATGTAGGACTTTTCTTGCAATGGAATATTTTTTAATTGTGTGACTGGTCTATTTGATATAGAATCTAATATTTTCTTTAACCAGTTAAGTATTAAAATATAGAAATACTTACCGGACCTAGCTTTTTCTGATAACCGGACATAGTAATATTCTCCAGTAACACTGTCTGTTTCTCCTTTAGCTGTCCTGTGGATAACACCTACTATGCCTACGTCAGTGGCACCCATCCCTATGCCCGCTTCAGATTTCAGGCCTTCCAATTCCTGCGAGCCACAGAGTCGGTGTACATCCAGTGCAAGGTCCTGATATGCCTCGCCTCTGACAACAATTCCCGCTGCCGCCGTGGATGCTACAACCGTGCCGCCAGAGACGTGGGGTCAAAACACGACAGCCAAACTCTGGTCCTGGGTCCCATCCAACTCAAAGGTCTGTAGTCATCTACTTGGTTTTGGTTGGGATGTCATAACCTTAAGAAAACTGTACAATAAAACACAAGTCACTTTCTCTTTGACAGAACCAGAGAAACAGGAGGAAGAGACTCCTAAGCAGGAGAAGGCTTAACTTGATTCTGCGGCTTCAATCATCTTCACTGTTCTTTTTGTTCATTGTGACAATGAATCAGCACTTCTTTCCTTTCATCATTAACTGATTAAAAGCATCCTCAAAAGACAATATGTGTTTGTATATTTCATCATGACATACCCTCAAGTGAACTTTAAATATTTTAAACCCATGATAAAAATATCACTGTTATTAATTTCCGTACTTGAACACAAATAAGATGAAGAAAAAGGATGACAGAAGACACAGTGCAGTAAATTAGAAAACACTTTACTTATAAATTAGTAAGATTAATCCATCTCACAATGAAATGATTTGCCATCCCAGAGGGGGAGAGTGATCGCCAACAGGCTCAACATCCACTGTTACCTATGAACCTACGACACAGAGAACATAAGGCAGTCATTACTGGATGCTCCCAGTACTGGTAAGCATGGCAACAAGGAGGTGGTCCTAGAAACAGTAACTATGTTCTTCCCGCATGTTGCTAAGCAACAAACAACAGTACCCAAGACAAAGAATAATCTTGCTGATGTAGCAGTCTCACTGCAACATTTGCTTTTTTGGACACTAAACATCTACCCACCGACTCAGAATACAATACTCAGTAAATATTCAGAAAAGCACTTTAAAGGATCCGTATGATAGATGGGGAATCTTTGTCTTATCACAAAGGCTAAAACTTGGCAACCCCTGTGCTACGTGGCAATTCTGAAAACGTGTTCACATGAGACACAAGACTTGGTGATTCTGTCCTAAACACTGGATATTAAAGTGACTTCATACAATATCAAAACATCAGAATGTGACAGGATGTGATTAAAAAGATATACCAAACCATTTAAACAAAAACAAGTGATGTGACCATGATGCTGGTCAAGGAAGGGCACTGTGTGAAGGAACTCCCGACGTCTACAACATGTAGTTTGACAAGTCAGATCACAAACCACAGTTACAAACGTTGGCCATCATTTACTGTGAATGCCATACATATATTCCAACGTTTCTTAGCAGCAATCTTGGAGCAGGATTTTGGCAAAAAAATCATGGCTACCAAAAAATAATTACAAAGGCCCAAACTATTTTCTAAGGTTCCAGGCCCTTTACGTTAAGTAGAAACAGGATATTGTAATAATATCTATTAATATGTAAAGAAGTAACAGTCCTTTATATCTTGGACCAATTAAGGTGACTATGTCAGGCACTGCAAAGAAATAGAAGTAATGCACTATATAATGAAATAATTTTTTGATAACTCAAGGCCAATAGGTTCACTGCTGTGTCAATAATCAACCTTTAGAAATAGCTCCAGTAGGGTTGAGAATGTATTTTTATTTAGCTAAAAGGGACATGCTGTTAAAAGTGGAAGCCAATTTCATGTGTGATATCTTTTCCTATACCGAAAAGATCACACCTGTATTCGGTCCGTGTTTTAGCCATTTTACTCTAAATCCCAAACCTGGAACATGTTGACCATTTTTCTAAGGTAATTCATAAGGCTTTTTATGTCAGCTACCATAGTGTTGCATGGTATTGCATTGGAATTACATATGTGAAAGGTCACACAAGTTATGCATTTAAAAAACTCAAAAGGCAATTTCTTTTCACATGTATTAGGAATTTGGTCATCTATTACATAAAATATGATGAATTAGTTCAGCTAAATAGAGAATCTTTTTTTCTGATTTACAACAGTGTGTAAATGTAAATCCCTCCTTTACTACAAATACATTCTCAACCAGTGGAAAACACTGATCATCCCCTCATAATACACTTGAATGGGCACCTACAGGTATACAATCTGAATGTTGCCATTTTATAAGTACAACTTTCAAAGGCTAGGCTACATCAAGGCCAAGTCAAAGACCAATAAATAATATAACTATGGATTTAATAAAACAAGGCTGTCCAATAAAAGTTTTTTTTTGTTCCATCACTTGTGCTGCCCGCGGGCAAAGTGGCAGGCGAAGTCATACTTGCTCTTGCTCTTGTGGCCGCAGATGTTGCACTGGAATGGTTTCTCGTAGCCGTGGCAGCCCATGTGGATAGTGTAAAGGATGTTGTCGGGAAAGTAGATGTCACAGTGCTGGCAGTGATGCAGCATGTGGAGGTCCTGGAGTGGGACAGACAGGCCTGGGGCCGGCGTACTGGGTTGGCTGTTGGAGACACTGGGGGTACTGGTGCGCCCACTGTGCTCGCTGCAGGGTCCCCTCCCAGGGCTGCAGGTGATGTGGGGGGGGGGCCCTGGGCTCTGGGGTGATTGGGGACGAGCAGGAGGCGTGGGCCATGCTGGCTGAGACAGCTACAGGAGCCGTGGCAGGGTGGGGCTGCTGGATGAGGAAAGGCTTCTCATCGACGATAGACTCTGCTCCTGGAGACATGGGGGGTTGATTCTGGGCCTGGGACTCTGAAGGGAGACTCGCCAACTGGCCTGCCAGGGTGGACAGCTGATTCAGAGGGTTTTCCATAACCATGTCTTGGTGATGGTGATTTGTGGAGTGCCCATCGTCGATTGTGCGACCCTGATTATCATACGACTCTTGGCGTAAGTGGGGCAGCTCATGGGAGAAGTCGTTCACATTGTCAGCTTTGTGCACCACCATAGAAGGGGGGCTGAAGTTGATGAGGAGCCGGCGGCCATAGCCCAGTGAGCTGGCTTTCTTCTGTAAAACACTCAGCATCTTCTTGTGGGAGAGTGAGCGCGCACCTTTCATTGGCAGCAGTTTGTGGCGTCGACGGCGATGGTGCGACAGGTTGCTACGGTCACTGCAGCGGAAAGAGCACAGCTCACACTTATAAGGCTTCTCGCCCGTGTGAGATCGCATGTGGGCCTCTAGGTGGCGCTCATAGGCCGAAGCAAATGGGCAGAGATGGCAGCGATGAGGTTTCTCTCCTGTTTGAAAGAGGAAAACAGACTTAATAACAAAACAATGTCAATGACATTCCCTGAAACTAAAGTATCATCACTTACCCGTGTGAATTCGGATGTGCTCAATGAGTCTCGCTGTGCCTCTGGTAGCATAGTTGCAGTAGCGGCACTTGAGCTTGCCATCATAGGTCCTCTCAAAACCATCCACTAGGATCCCTGAGCTGTCCTCCAGAGACATGTCCACTGAGGGGTGATCCAGTCCATTCTGACCGCAGTCTGCACAAGAACATAAGCAGGATCTTTTATAAAAATGAAATGTCACCCCTTACAACATCTAATTATATTCAACTATCTACTGAAAAAATATTTAGGATGGAATTCTTTTTTTTTTATGACCTCTATAACTGCTTTAGACTCAATCCTACAGCTATCACTCCTGTTGGTTGTAAAATAACATATCTTATTATACTTTAGTAACATTTGTGCATTAATGCATTGAAACACCGATTTATCACAGACTTATTGAAGGAATATGTAGATGACCATGCCTGATAACTAGATATTTGAAGTCAGATATCACATAATACGTATAGGCGCATCTGTCAGCTGCTGGTCTAGATACAACTGTATCAAATACCACCAAATCCAGACGAATAATACTGCTGAATATTGCAAAAATGTTAACAATAAAAGACATATCTGGTTACCTGGTGGCAGCTCGTCCGCCTCCTTGACGCCGCTGACAGAGCCTGATATCATGTTGACATGCTGGGTCTGCTGGCTCAGATACTCCTGGAAATCCTTCACAAAGTCAAGCGTGTCTGGCTTTTCTTCGCCCATTGAAAGAAAGTGATGAAAATACCCAACACTACAAACACGTATTGACTTTAATTACTGAAGATCGGAAGTGAATTGGCATGAGGTCCGAAAAATGTAGCTAAGACGTTATTTGAAAAAGTCACAGTATCACAATAGCTGAATTTTAAAGACCACATGCAGATATCTTGGTTAGATGAAGGCAGTTTTGTTTCTTTTGGTTTAGAAAGCCGTGTCGACTGTATCCAGACATACAGACATGATAATCCTGGAGATGTGTGATTGACAAGCAGGAAATCGGGGCGATCCAATGTCTGGTGGGTCGCTCCTACACACCGCTCCCCATCACCGTCATGTTGATACCAAAGATACGCTACCAGACAGCTAACGTTAGCTTATCTTTGAGAGAAAAGCATCTTTGTCAACAACAGTGCCGCTATCAAGTCGACACGGTCATTATTAACACAGACTGTACGCGTTTCAGTAAATCCCAATGAGTGCCACTTGTTTTATGAGGTTTTTCACCCGAGGTGCTTGCTTCAATTCACGCGAAAAGACAACCTGTTAATCAAAACAATAAGGCGGGGTGAAAGTTCATTTAGTGTGCGTCGGTGAAATCATTCCCGCCAAAAACTCGATGTAACTGCGAAGAAAGGTTCCTATCAGTAACGATCTTACTTGGGTTGACATAAAACAGTGATACAGTTGAATATATTGTATGAAACCCACAAAATATTATTATCCAATGCTTGTGAAGTGTACAATGAATCGACAACGAACTTACCTGCCGGTTTTCTGTGTCAGGAGACCGAATAAATCAATGTTAGTAGTCGTCAAGGCCTAAAAACGGGTCACAGTATGGGTAAGATACAGTTAGTTATAATTAACATAGTATTTTTTTAAAACATAGACTTCAAGTTTTGGAATTGTATCAAGGCGTCGAGTTAAAGTAGGTTTAAACAATTGTAAGAAGCTGTGCTTTCCAAACGTCTACAAACAAACATTTGTTTGTTAGCTAAAACTCATCGGTTACAAATTAGATACTTTTAGCACCGCTGAAAGATACACTGTGTAATTGCCTTTCTGTTAAATATTGTGCAACTTTGTTACTGATTATTTTCAGAATTCATTCAACCAAGTCTGAATGCAAACATTTGGTTGGTATCTGCTCTTTAAATGTAAGGATTTATTTCTGAAGGAACTTTTTTTTGGACAGCATATTGGGAATTAGTGATTTAAAGATTCATACTGTCATTGTTTGCATATACGAGCTCAGTGGTATTTTTTTCACAGACATATTGAATTGAAACACTGCTCTCTTACAAACTAATAAACTAATGAAGTTAACTTGATAGCATTTCTACTTACATCAGTGACATGACAGACTTTCAGATGTGCAGTTTGCAATTATGCACTAGTGGCAAATGAGGCACAACAATTGCATTACTTTCAAAAGCCATTGACTCATTCATGTTTTATCACAATCAATAATTTACAAGTAAGCGCTTGGGGAAGATCGCATTGCCGCATTTGTGTCAAAGTTGTAGGAAAACCATTGAGTTGAAAATGATAAACGACCGAGCTCTGGTATCTATTTACTTCGTTACACCTGCTATTGTCAGAGCAATGGTATTCCATCACTAATGTAGACAAGGTAATTATTTACTTTGTAACATGAGTCACATGTTTGCTGTTGAAAATCAATCTACCTAATAACTACACTTTATTCTGTGTAGTAATATTGGCATCTGTATGAGCTGTTTGTGTGTCCATTTAGATAATATCAACCATTTTAACTTACTTTTCTTTTACAGGTAAACTTGGTCCTGCATGAACACCTACTGCGGCCTGGCTTCATGTTCATGTGTGTACACTTCAACATCTGGACACTAGATGGCGCACATGACTCAGTGGTGAAACAGATAGGCTACTTCCCGTTCTGCCAGACACTGTTTTGAGGCTCCACATGATACAGGACACAAAGCTTAGACATGTAGGCTTGTACTGTTAATAGGGCTTTTTCTCTGACTTATCAAGGTTACCCAGATCGTGGCTATCACTGCACAGATATGGAGAGCTCAATGTACAGGAAGAGAGTCCCGTCTGTCAGCTGTCAGTCCCCGGGGACAGCATGTACAGGAGCGCTGGAAGACATGACAGTCGACCCCATCAGTTGAACCATGACCACAGTGAGCGGCCAATTACATCACCTTCTAACAGCCTGTCCAAACTAATGTTATTTTATTGCAATTTAATTATGCTCAGGTTTCAACCAGGGCCAGATCCTGTTGAATAATTTACACACAGCCACAATGATTTGTCGCATGGAAGAGACAAAGTGCACACTTCCCTGTGCTCTCTTATGTTTCAATAGTTTTGTTTTATGTTATATTATTAATCATTAATACAATATTCTTATGTTGTATTTCCAACTAAGCATTTCATGCAGTAAGAACTGATGAAGCTTTTATAATGAAGGGCAGATTTATTAAGACTTAATATACTTAAGGGGAATAATTGGTTAAATGTAATTCTGCATTAAAGACATGTCCACCGCACACTATATTAAGCTGTTCTTTTAAAGGGCAGTGAGTATTTATTAATGAGACCGAGAGCAGGTAATACTCTAATAGGGCTTACTGAGGTTGGCATTTACACCCAATAATGTGTTGGTCACACTGATGGAAACCTGCATATAAATGGCTTCAGCTGTATTGAAACTGTAGCTGTAGTATATCAAACACACTAATCCAACATTTCTGTCTATGTTGACACAATTACTCATATACTTAACATTTTGTAAAGGCCTGACTTGAACTCAAAACCTTTACAAGACTAATCTAAATAATATGAGCGAGTTTGAATATACACACAGGCTCATGGAGAATGGGCTCTGGGACTACACCTGTCTTTGAGAAGGTTGCAGTGTTATCCACTTGCTCTGATTCATATTTAAAAGGCCTGAATGAAAAGGTTCCCTTCTCCTCTTAACCGCTTGATTTACCGGCTGTTTGTGGTTTAACGCCACACAAGACAATTGATTTGCTCCTCCTTTCTTGAAAGAAATTGGAATTTCATTTAGAGAAGGTCTTAAGCAGTTTTTAAAGACTTAGTGTCATTTGTTGGGCCTGCGTAAAAGCTGCATTAGAGATTACCCTCCTGGAAAAGCTTTTTAATCCTAGACAAGTGCAGCCATAGTAACGGTAGACAGGAGCCTCTTGGAGGCAGAAAGGTGAAGGGGGACTTTGACAAGATGTATTCTTCTCCTACTGAGACTGTTTCTTTCTTGAGGTCTCCTGCTCCACGAGGAGCATTTGAAAAAGAACCAAGAGGTGGGGGATAGGATAAAGGAGGTATATATTAAGCTTTTCTTTCCTCTCACCACTTAATTTCCTTGCAGGCGCGCCTCGCGCCGTTGTAATGAATGTAATTGCCGCCTTTGATGAGAATGCTATTATCTGGATCACACTTTACATGGGCAAACAAGACTGCCCCTCCCTCTACCTCCACCTCCCATTTAACTCAGCAATGAAACCCCCCAATTATACAGGGAACAAGTGGCTTTCATAAAGCCAGTGTGTCGCTCTTGATTGGTGAGGCTTGGAGCCAGCTACATGTGCACAAAGGATAGATTAGATTTGATATAGGCACACCAAAAACCCCATTTCCTTGATTAATTTCCTGCATGCCTCACAGAAAGGACCCACTCTCTCCCCGCTGAATTCTATCTCTCCTTTAAAGCACATTTTCATCTTTTGATAGATTTGGCAACTCAATGGACAAACAGACCTTTTATTGACCTAAGTTTGACCACAGCTGTCTGGGCTTCAGGAGGGAATAGCAGTGAGAAAGAGAAATGTTTCCCTTCAGTGTGGGAGGATGGGCTTATTTTTCTTATAAAAAGCTCAGTCTTTGTGGTGTTACTGCCCTCGCCCAGGATCAACTCACTTTTCATGCTGATCTTTTTGTGCTCTCATATCATTACCCTCAGCACACACCTATATACAGTCTATGGCACACACACACAAACACAGGTTGTTCGCTCATCCTCTCTGTGTCTTTCACACACCCACACACGGACACACAGAGGCACGCTAAACACCCATTTGATAATGGTGGCGAGCAGATATGATGGGACTTTATGAGGCGATGCGCGATAAAGCTGCTGTCACCTTAGGAAGTGTAAGTGTTCTTCTGACTGCCTTATTACCGTATTAAAGCACCACTCGACGCATCCACACACACCTCAGCTTGGCTCTGACAACTCGTCATGATTCTGTCCAATATTCCACCAGGCTGAAATATCGAGAACAATCAAATAGACTGTCACAAGTGACAAATTATACTATTACTCCTCAAAGATTGTCATCCTTGAAATGTATTCATAGCCATTTCTTCTTTATCGGTGAGTGATTACTCCTCTAAGCAAGCAATCCCCCAATGATAAATTGGTAATCAATTCATTTGACTATTATGCTTTGGGAATGGCTCCACGGGATTGGCAGCATTGGTCACTCTTATTCACATGCATATATATCCAAAACTAACACTCATAGTGCTGCTGGGCTTGATGGATACTGGCTGCCTGACCACCTGACTCTTAAAGGTTTATTCCATCAGAAACAGGTTGCCATCCGGGCCCAGTCATGGCAGTCAAAGAATTGGCCAATATCTTTGACTGAAGTGCCATTTTAGCTGTATTTATTTGATAGGCCTGCTACCAAAACCACGGGCCACAAATAAAGAAGATGGTATGGTAGCTTTTGACTGGCCAGCTCGCTGCCGACTCGAAATGAAGTGTCCAGTTGTGAGTTATCGTGGCCAAACGTCATTTGTACAGCCTGAAAAGTGGGGACATTTTTCTAGCTTGTCACTCTCTGGCTATAGCTCATTGTCCTGAATGATGCCTCTGAACGCACAGTTGCCCTAATACGAGCATTTCACTCTTACCGCAAGAGGGCCCATAATGGATTAGCCTGTCTATAGGAAGATAATATAGTGCGTCCACTGGCACATCTTTAAACACCAACGGGTCACAGGAGTATCAACTCTCCGCATGTCTGCTCACATCTAGTACTGATCGAGTTTTCAGCCGTATTTTCATGCTTCTGACTGAAACAAAACAAAGTTCCTTTTTTGGACTGCAATTTATGATTAGTTGTATGGATAAATCTGCCAATTAGTTTGTAGATTAATGTATCAATTAATTGTTTTGTCAAAATAGCCAAAAAGAATAAATTAAAGGATTTAAAACAAAAAATAACATATACAAATGCAAAGACATTTATAGTTACATTCACATAAAACATCCATCAAATCCTGCATGTTTGGCATTTTTGATTAAATGTTTTTTTCACATTTTATTTTCACCGGAAGTGACCTAAAATAAGATGTATGTAAAGAAAGCTGCTGAATTAATGATATGATACAGAACAACTACAGTCTATGTCAACAGTTTACAAATTGGCAAATATTGAATTGTGATTTTGTGTTTTAAATAGCAGAATCACAGACCTCCTGAAGGTAACAGGAACACAAAACTCCTTCATGTTCATACAAATATTTGAAAAGGTACTGAATACAATTTTTTACAAAGCTAAACTATGTCCAAAGGGATGTTTTTAAAAAAAATTCTACACAAGTCAAAATCCCTATAATGTATCAATATCAGGAACAAACTGGTCTCAGTATTTCTTGGAGAGCTCACAGGTTAAACAACTCTAAATTAGCTGTAGTTTTGATCTGTGTATGGAGTAAAGAGGGGCCTGAACTGGACAGTGTTGTTAATGTGGGGGAAGTTTTAGATGAATGAGACTTCTCTGCCTTTTTGAGGGTATTGATCAAACCCAATCTGGCCAGGAACGGTTTGCTCCCCTGCTGTAATATTAATAATGTATCAACATCATGAACAAAACTGGTCCCAGTATTCCTCGGGGAGCTCACAGCACTAACAACTCTAGCACACTCTAAATTAGCTGTTGAGTTTTGATCTCTGTATGGATCTGTTGGAGTGGCTGTTGAGTCTGGGCAAAGAGCGCTCTGAATTGGACAGTTCTACTAATTTGAGGGAAGTTTTAGATTAGGCAACTGCCCTTTTTAAGGGTATTGATCCAATCCAATCTGGCTGGGAACGATTTCCCATGTTCCCCCTGCTGCGATATTAATGATTAGCAACAACATGAACACAACCGTTAGCTGTGTTCCTCGGGTCACCTACGGGATGAAAAACTCAAAGGTCCAAGAAATGTGAGGCCAATTAAAATCTGCTGTTTCATTTTGATCTCTGTATGGAACTGCTGGAATGACTATTGAGTCTAATAGACTGAAATGGATGGTGTTGCGAATGTGGGGGGAGTTTTAGATTCATGAGATTTGAAAAGCTTTCAATTATTTGAGTGTAAACATACTTAGGAATTACATTCATGACTAACATATCAAAATACAGTTCAAGGCGTTATATTTTTTGACAAAAGTTTCAAAATAAAACAAACAAAAAGCACCTCAGTAGACTCACAGTTAATAATGAAACCACAAAGACCATAAACCCTTGCTGCCCTGCTGTTCTGTTTGTCCTTTTGAAGTTAGTGACATCACCAGAGGCCGTAACTGCAGATCCTGTTGATGTGTTTGAGTTTTATATGTTGATTTCAATGCAAGGAAATACACAATATTTCAATTTGTAAGTGTGATTCGACCTAGGGAACAACATTATTAAAGAGCATGGAGGGTCTCCAACCACAGTAAAGCCAGTTGGGGACTCCCTCATATTCTTGTATATGCACATTAACAATAGTATAGTAACAAACATAGAAATGAGTTTCAGCTTCATCCCCAGAAACGCAGCAGCCTCGGTTTGAAGCGGCTTCATCTCTCGCCCTCCTGCAGGCATCGTTAGCCAGACGATGATGGGAGCAACCAGGGCCATAATGGGAGGGTTGACTGACCTCTGACCCCCTATCGATCCGCTGGCTGTGTCCAGCTGGGCCTCCCCAAACCCAGTCAGCTGGAGAGGTGTTTAAAAGCTACCACCCTGGCTCCCATTCACTCCGCTACACACTCATTAATTACATCATTTACCTGTGACAGTGACAAACCTGCCCGGCCACGCCGTAGTTTATTAGGGTCACTGTACAAAGCCCAGGCCAAACCCAGATTAAAAGAGTGTGTGTGTGCGTCTGTGTGCAATGGGGAGTGAAAGACCCCATCTCTTACTGTATGGGATTATGAGTATAGATGCATGCTGCAAAGGGGAGTGTGACTGCTTTGTCCTGGCCTGTCGAGCTCCTTAGTGGAGAAGTTTATTTTGATTTATTTGATGTGTTGAAAGACAAAGATTACCAATTTTCTTGTACAGACAAGAATATGAGTATAGATTCCAGAAACACAGTGGGAGAAAAAATCACAAACAAAACCTCCTGCAAAGTTTATCATTGTACACCTTGTAAAACACCTCTGAGGCAACGGCATTTGACATGTTTTTGGATGTAATATAAAATCTTGCGGATTTAGGACCGCTTTCTTTTTTATGTCTTCTCTGTTTTTACTTTCAACACCTATTTGCTGACTCAGTTCTTGGCCGGTCTTTGTTGTCTTTGCTGCTCAGGAGCAGCTGGATGTTTGTTGCCCGTTCACTCCTCAAGTTGTGTTGCTGCCTTTGCACGGCCTCTTTATTCTGCAGGTGTCTCTGTTTTACATCCACCTAAAAATCCCCCCCGTTCCTGTGCCTTCACCCCTCGATCGTTTCCCCTCTTTCTGCTTCCCCTCCCTTTTCTCTTTACTGTAACCCTCAACACAATAAAATACCTCTGGTTTCCTCTTGCCATACCTTTCCCACTACACACTGGTATTTCAATCTCGACTCAATCGAGAAGGCTGACCTGCAGATATAAAGAATTGGCTTTAAGGCTTTGGAAATGGAACTAAATCTGCTGCAGGTCACACTGGGGGAAAATAAGCGGCAAATGTAAGTAAGCATGAAATAGTTTTTCATAAATAATCCAAATGACAGCAGGCTTTCTAATGGTGCCAGGGGGCTGTAAAAGAATATGTTGCCAATTTCTTCCCTATTAAAGTGAAATAGAAAGCCAAATACATAACAGTGCTGACGGAAAAGTTGCATACCTGGGCCCGTTCGAGTGGAGATTGAGGACACATTTGGGTGTTAGAGGTAGTTGTAGTTGGAGGAAAGGTGGGGGATTGATTGCTAGCCTTACAGTGGAGGTCTTTCCGCTGCAGGAAAAAGAATGCCCCTTCCTCACATCAGATCAATTGGTCAATAACTGCCCCTTTTTCCTGCGTGTGCACAGGAAGGCAGCTCCCATCTGTCTCTGTGCAATGTTGATTTGATTTGCACTTATGATTTTACAAATAATCAATGCTCCATGTCATCAGAGAGGGAAAGGAAACCAGAAACAATGAAAGAAGTAAGAATATTAATAGGAATGCCATTGACAGAAAAGAAAGTTCCAGAACATCCCTGCATGATTTAGAAAAGTCAAAAAAAGAGAAGAATCATTGTTTAGTAGGGATCCAAATACTTAACCATTGAAGGAAGTATTCATATTCTTTACTAATATAACAATATATGTTTTCTATTGCAATGTACTATACCTATGTAGATAAGGATTATTGGCAAAATGTTAATTTACTATTTTAAGTAAAAAAGGTACTCCCTGTAAATTAAATAAATGCTTTGATTTTCACACTAGAATAATCTGAATATTATTGCTTGTGTGTGTGTGTGTGTGTGTGTGTGTGTGTGGTGTGTGTGGTGGTGTGTGTGTGTGTGTGTGTGTGGTGTGTGTGTGTGTGTGGTGTGTGTGTGTGTTGTGTGTGTGTGGAAGTCCCCTTGAGTCAGAATCTGTTATTTATTGCTATTAAATGGTTAATTTTCCCTGGTGCCCTGAGGACCTTGGGGTGCGGTAAGATGTGTGGAATATAGCGTTGTCAGGGCTCAGTGTGAATGCTTGATGTATTAGGAGAGCAGAGCCATTAGGAAATGATGCTGGTGCCTCGTATGTTTTCTATTTTTACTTAAACTGAAAGAAAATGATGATATCCCTCAGATGAATGTTATTTAATTTTATGATTGGATAGCATTTGATTTAGCTTCCAGGTTCCATTTATGTTATATTCATGTTCTGTCCAGACAGGGCCCCTACTTATCAACCTGTTTTAAGCTTAAGTGAATAGCCTACTTGCAAGCTGAAGAATTAAAGTTGCTTTGACTTGAATATACTTTTAAATGTAAGAGTGCTCTTAACAACGGTCAAGAAAGGATCTTAAATGGCTGCATTACAGGGACACATTTCATCATGTACCTCCTGAGACATATGTTCTGGACTGAGTGTAACACATTGGTAATTATGGTGTTCAGAACAGGGTAGTCTGACTGAATTATAGTGTTCCTTCTTTCTGAAAGGCTGTCTGACTTTTCTTTATTTCATGTGTTGATTGCTAATGGATATATAAAGGGTTTCAGATTGTTACTGAACTGAAGGAAGAAAATAGTTATCTTTCACTGAACACTTGTTATCAAGAAGCACAGTGGAGCAGATGTTAATCTAGTCTATTTCTGCTCTGTGCATAATCACACAACCACTTGAGATGTTCTGTTAAATGTGCCTCTAACGCTTAACAGGATCAACTTGGAGAGAACAGACCTCTACCAAGGCCAAATGTTCCCTAAAGTGAGCAATAATGCTTGTATCCACTTCTTCTTCACAAAATGAATGACCTAGCACCAATTTTCCCCGAAAGTGTGCCAGTTTTTCTGTAATCCTGCTGATAAAATAGACAAACTAACAAAAGAACGGAACCAAAAACATAACCTTCTTGAGGTAATGAGTCTAGTTCTTCACACTCTGCGAATAACATGTGTATGTCTTTGTATGTGTGTCTCTGTGTGTGCCTCTCTTGTCACTCTGCTCAAGTTTCCTCTAATTAGACGGTCCTGACAGCTGCTGTAAGAGGCATACTAATCAGCTGACAGTAATAGCACTCTTTACCACCCTGCGACACAAAGACGGAGAAATGAGACCAAACAAACACCAATTACTGTCCGTCATGAGGAGGGGAGCAATCATGTTTGGGCACTCTTTGTGATCATTCGCTCCTTGTTACACTCGCAGACCAAACAAGAGGGTCAGCGGAGTTGTGTCCACGGGGAAGATCCAAGTATTAGTGTCAAATAGGAAACACACCATTTTTGTTCTGTGACTTGCAGTGTGAGACTCTGTTGAGTTAAATAGTCTTGTTCCTGTTCTGTTTTGGGGCATTTCTTTTGTTATCTTCTTCAATTTGGGAGTATTTTGAACACCGTTAGTCCGATAGCTGCAGGGGTTCTGCTAAGCCAGTGGAAAAACAGAAACAGCTTAAGTGCTATTAGTTTTGATTGGTAAGTAATGTGCCCTGAATTCATTAGCCGATCTATTGATCTATCAGTAATCAATGTTGTCCCATTTCTAACCCATGAGCTGAATCTCAATCCATTTCCTGAACTGTCGCAGACGGGACAAAACATTGACCTCAGACCTTCACATGCTGTAGTCTGACGATAAGATCTGGTTCCTTTTTATGTAGAGTTGTGTCACATTGTAGTGGAGCGCACACATCAGTCTCATCCGATACGGGCCGCTTCAGAGACTGTCTGCTGCCCGTGGATGCACCCCGTCTGGTTCCCACAAACTCTGATCGGCTCGTGGGGGTCTAAGGTAACACTTTCTCATCCCTTCAGGGTCACATCCTTGATACCAACAGCTCCTTTAATTATGCAGTGATGCAGAGAGATCAGCTCGATGTGATGTGGATGTAGACAAGATAATATGGTGAACCGAGTGTGCATTACACTAGTGTCCTGGGTCAAGGCTCTGGGTCTGTAGCCAAGCTCTTAAGAGGACAGTACAGTCGGTTAACCTTCTAAGAATGCTTGAAATTCTCTCTGTTCGGGTTGAAATTTCACATTCTTTGATTTAAATGTATTTAATTTCAGATTAAAAATTCATAGTTACCGACCTTTTACTTGTTTTGAAAACACCATTGTTCAGATGCACTTCAGTCTACGATTGAGTTCAAACAGTCTAAAAGTAAACCTGTGTAAGAACTGATTCGAACACTGCATTCACACACACAGGAACAAAGTAGTGAACAGTCTCTGGCCCTTCAGAAATATCATAGAAATATTACTCAGACGTTCTTTTTGTTGATAATAACCGTTTCACAGTACGGGATAACGTCGTTTAAGTCCTTTTTTTACCTTGTGGTCCATGTTGTACAAGTTGTATCTGCTTATGAAGCCTGTTTGCGTTCTGCCTGGACATTGCGAACATTTTCTTAGACTTTCTGAACTTTTTCTTGTTGTGGTGCTAAGCAACTTTTGAGTCTCTGCAGCTCAGAGTAAATAGTAGCCTGTCCCTGTCCCAGCATTGAGTTATCACACCATAATTCAGTAAGGGTTTAACCAGGCTGAGCTGCCAACGGGGCTCTCAGCTACCAGTAAGGGGAGCTCCACTACTAAAACCTACTGATTTGTTCCCTGGCCATCATGATTCAGTATAGTCAGTTTAGTTTGAAACATTTGGTGTTAAAGATGTATTTGTGCATATACCCAAAACTACTCATTGATTTATGTCAAGGTACAGTACAATAAGATACAGAATGATCTGGCAAACGTATGTAAACAAATATTGCATACAAAAAAGATTGTACTCAGAAATAATAGAACATTTAGGTAAACATGCTTTTATTGCCAGGTTAAATGAGAAGATTGATACCACAAATGTATCTGTACAGTAAATATGTAGCTTAAACCAGTAGAAATGTAGCATAGCATAGCATAAAGCAGCCAACAGAAGTCCAGTGCATCTGAATACAATTTGAATATTTGTCTTTGCACAAAGTAAAGCTACAATATTAACTATGTAAATTGCACATTTTGTTTGAGTTTTGGATAGAAGCATGCAGGCAATAAGCCCAAGCTTCCTGTCTTTATGCTAAGCCTCCTTGCTGCTAGCACAATCCACATCTCTACCGTGAAAACTCTAGTGCTATATCGGCAATTATGAGAATAAGTGTATTTACCAACATTTCAAACTATTCCTTTAATATTTGTTTGCGCTGATGAATTTTCATGAATGAATTATGTGATTAATAAGTCATGAAACAAATAGTACCTCCTTTTTCTTTCACTACATATTTGGTTGAATGGGTCGCCCGGGTCACATTTAGATATTGTTAAGTGGCTCTGAATAGCTCCCTTGGTTTCACAGTTCCAAATGACCTGCGATAATCAGGTCATTAAAATGAGCCCATTCTCCATATCTGACACACTTCCACTCCCGCCTCATCTGAATAACAAATCAGCTGTGGAGTGCTTCCTCAAACAGAAAAGGGAAAAAAAATAAAAGAGGGAAAACTGACTTTCTCTTTATTTTCAGGTTAACCTTATCTCTATATTCAGGAGCAAAGATGGTAAAGAAAAAGCTAGAGTAGAGGGGGGTAAAAGGTCCTGTCAAAAGTGCCAGTGCCTGTGTGAAAGTACCCGGTTTTCTTAATTCATCCCTTAGGACCGGATAAGTCTATCAATCTGTTAAATTGGAAAGCCATTAGGTGCCCTGGTTTATGTGTTTCAAGCTGTTAACTAGAGGCTGATTGATTGTTGTTCCTTTGATGGGATATGCTGATCTAATCTCACTGTGTGCACGTTTGCAATAAATTACACAATTCATTTCCCCCATTTAGAGGGGGGTGTATCACACCTCGAGGCATGCCTACGCTCT